>NC_084614.1:12508465-12535965 GCF_033978795.1 Nerophis ophidion | reverse complement strand
TTCTGGTCATATATATGGATGGACGGAATCTGGTAATATATATGGCTGGATGACTGGTTTCTGGTCATATATATGGACGGATGGATTCTGGTCATATGCAGTATATGAATGAATGGATGGATGGTTGTATTCTGCTCATATATATGGATGGATGGATAGATGTATTATGGTCATATATATGGATGGATGAATAAATTCTGGTCATATATATGGATGGATGGATTCTGGTCATGTATATGGATGGATGGATGGATGTATTACGGTCATATATATGAATGGATGAATGGATTCTGGTCATATATATGGATGGATGGATGAATGGATTTTGGTCATATACATGGATGGATGGCTGTATAGATTGATTACAGTCATATGTGGATGGATGGAATCTGGTCATTTATATGGATGGATGGATTCTGGTGATATAAATGGATGGATGAATGGATTCTGGTCATACATGAATGGATTCTGGTCATATATATGGATGGATGAATGGATTCTGGTCATATAATGTATATGGATGAATGGATGTATAGATTGATTACAGTCATATATATGGATGGATGGATTCTGGTGATATAAATTGATGGATGAATGGATTCTGGTCATACATGAATGGATTCTGGTCATATATCAATCAATCAATCAATGTTTATTTATATAGCCCCAAATCACAAATGTCTCAAAGGACTGCACAAATCATTACGACTACAACATCCTCGGAATGGATATGGATGGATGGATTATGGTGATATAAATGGATGGATGAATGGATTCTGGTCATACATGAATGGATTCTGGTCAATATATGGATGGATGGATTCTGGTCATATATGGATGGATGGATTCTGGTCATTTATATGGATGGATGGATTCTGGTCATTTATATGGATGTATGGATTCTGGTCATTTATATGGATGTATGGATTCTGGTCATATATATGGATGGATGAATGGATTCTGGTCATATATATGGATGGATGAATGGATTCTGGTCATATATATGGATGGATGAATGGATTCTGGTCATATATATGGATGGATGGATTCTGGTCATTTATATGGATGGAAGGATTCTGGTCATTTATATGGATGGATGGATTCTGGTCATATATATGGATGGATGAATGGATTCTGGTCATATATATGGATGGATGGATTCTGGTCATTTATATGGATGGATGGATGGATTCTGGTCATATATATGGATGAATGGATTCTGGTCATATATATGGATGGATGAATAGATGGATTTTTTGCACACTCTTGGCATTCACTCCATGAGCTTCAAGCACATCTGTGAAGTGAAAATTAATTTCAGGTGGCTGCCTCTTGAAGCTCATGGAGAGAATGCTTATACATACATACATACATACATACATACATACATATATACATATATACATATATACATATATACATACATACATACATACACATACATACATACATACATACATACATACATACATACATATATATATATACAGACATACATACATATATACATACATACATACATACATACAGTTTTTGTGTGGCACTGACAAAAATTAAAAGGTGTCTGACCCCCCCCCCCCGCCGCCGCTGTTCTGCCACAAGTAGCTTACAGTTCTGCCTGGAACACTGAAGGCGACCCAACAGAGATTTAAAATGACGGCGCGGTTTTGATTAAATTACATCGGCTTCAACTTTTGTCAAAACAAAAAACATTTTTGACGTTTGACTCGGTGTGTTTTTGAGCAGTCGATCTGCAGCAAAGAGCATCCAGGGGATCGCCGCACCACAGAAGACGCTAGGTCACATGACGTGCATGGATTAAAGGCAAAACCTTGGCTGACTCCTCCCCCTCACCTTTGGCTCCACTCTTAGCGGCTAATGGAAAACGATGTCGCGCCGCCGCCGCTGACGAGGCGTGGGCTGGCGTCCTGACAGAATGAGTCCGCGTGCTTCACCCCGGCCTGCATTTGACATAAATACCAGTATGCTTTCATCTTTTAATGGAAATGGCGGAGCTGGAGGGTAACAATTAAAAGGGTGTAATAACGCTGAGGGGCCATTTAGACGGCCTGGAGTAAGGCTGTCATTTCTGCTGTGTCGCTCACGTATTTCGGGGTTTAAAGTTGTGTTGCGGCTTCATCATCGTGTTGTGTCGTGTGGCTTTTGCAGTCATGCTGTAGCTGAAAGTTATATTGCAAGTCAAAGCAGACGTGTAAACAAAAGCTGCTGCTCGCCACAACTCTTGTTTGCACTGAGAATAACATATTTTTAACCCTTGTGTAATGTTCATATTGTTGGGGTGCAGCTTATATAACGGTGCGCACTACCGTCCTGAAAATAGGGTCTTTGCATTATGGCTGTCAGTGGAACAAAAATCTATAAATTAGCCGCACGGTTTTATAAGCCGCAGGGTACAAAGCGTAGGGAAAAAGTAGCTGCATGTAAAATTTCAAAGTGCGTAAATTCACCAAAACATCACCGTGGAGTTACTGACTGTTTAGCTGATTGGAGAACTAGCTTCTGTAGCTAGCGGGTCCATTACAATGACTTCTGTTTTGTTTGGTCAGCCGTTTTACTGCCGTGTTACAGACACCGCTTGGGAACAATTAAGGTATGTAAATAAACACAAAATATTTATGTGTAAGTAACTCAATTCACAACTTATATATATCCATGGCTAATATACGGAAAAATATTTTTTTCTTTTAATATTGAGTGGGTGTGGCTTATATAACGGTGCGCTCTACTGTCCTGAAAATAAGGTCTTTGCATTATGGCTGTCAGTGGAACAAAAATCCATAAATTATCCGCACCGTTTTATAAGCCGCAGGGTTCAAAGCGTAGGGAAAAAGTAGCGGCCGCGTGTAAAAATTCCAAGTGTGTAAATTCACCAAAACGTCAGCGTGGAGTTATAGAGTCTGTTTAGCTGATCGGAGAACTAGTTTCCACAGCTAGTGGGTCCATGACCATGACTTCTGTTTTGTTTGATCAGCCGTTTTACTGCCGTGTTATTACAGACACCGCTTGGAAATAATTAAGGTATGTAAATAAACACTTGCAAAATATTTCTGTGTAAATAACTAAATACACAACTTATATATATCCATGGCTAATAGACGGAAAAATATTTTTTTTCTTTTAATATTGAGTGGGTGTGGCTTATATAACAGTGCGGTCTACCGTCCTGAAAATAGGGTAATTACATTATGGCTGTCAGTGGAACAAAAATCCATAAATTGGCCGCGTTGTTTAATAAGCCGCAGGGTACAAAGCGTAAGGAAAAAGTAGCGGCCGCGTGTAAAAATTCCAAGTGTGTAAATTCACCAAAATGTCAGCGTGGAAGTATAGAGTCTATTTAGCTGATCATAGAACTAGTTTCCACAGCTAGTGGGTCCATGACCATGACTTCTGTTTTGTTTGATCAGCCGTTTTACTGCCGTGTTACAGACGCCGTCTGGAAACAATTAAGGTATGTAAATAAACACTTGCAAAATATTTGTGTGTAAATAACTCAATACACAACTTATATATATCCATGGTTAATATATGGAAGAAAAAAAAAATTGTATTTTAAAATTGAGTGGGTGCAGCTTACAAAACGATGCGCTCTGTCGTCCTGAAAATAGGGTCTTTGCATTATGGCTGTCAGCGGAACAAAAATCCATAAATTTGCCGCACCGTTTTATAAGCCGCAGCGTACAAAGCGTAGCGGGAAAAAAAGTAGCGGCTTCTTGCGAAAGATTCAAGTGTGAATGTTCAAGGGTGTTTGTGGGGGGTCTTGTGTATGGGGGCTCCGGAATTTGTGTTACTACACACCTCTGACGGTTGTGACACAGAAAAGAGCACAAAATTGTAACAACACAGTTGGCGTGTTGAAGACGTGTGAGATGTTCAATATCACTAACACGCCTCCTTCCTTCCTTCCTTCCTTCCTTCCTTCCTTCCAATGCCGCAGCTGGAATGCAGCGAGACATATCCCTTTCTGGGGTCACACCAGCCCCCCCCCCTCCATATATTGACGCAACGTCGCCCTCTGAAGTGTTTTCCCATCATGCATCGGCGCAATTATCGGCAGTCATTACCAGACGACGCGCGCGACCCCACTTTTTGGCTAATGCAGGTTTTTTTTTTGCCCTCTTCCCGTCACCACGGTTGTCCCGACACCGCCGGCAATTAAGCAAGGCGTCACTCATCTCATTGGACGCTGCAAATTAACTGCCAACGCTGTACTTTAAGGCGGCGGCGAGAGCTGGTCGTCCGCGAGGCTGCCGCTTGAAAGTGAGCTTGGAGGAGGGCGGGGGGGTCAGGGGGGGGGGGGGGGGTGAGTTCATTAAGATGGACAGATAGCAGGCCGGGTTTGCACGGAGGAGAAAACTGTTGACATAGCAGCAGTTTCCCTCCGGAACCACAACACAGCGTGGGAAAAATAAATGAAAGCAAAAAAAATTATATTGCGGGGCTTGGCGATACGGCAGAAAACTGATATCAGTGCCTTATATGTGTCGATACTGATAATTATTGATATTTTTTATGATTTTTTCTTTCACCAAGTATTATCTCAGAAAACACTAAGCCGCTCAGGCAAATCATGTTGGGGATATTCTTGTTTTTTTTCCCTGTTTGTCTTGTTCCGGCAAATTTTATTTTTTTTTATTTTTTTTTAACAACATACATTTATAACTCACACAGAAGTCAATGCATTTTCAACATCAAGGGAAGAAAACAAAAGCAAATACAGATAGAGTATTAAATATAATAAATAATAACAATAAAAAATATGACAAAAAAGCGCTACCTAAATCACGTTAAATGTTTTTAACAGAGATATCAATTTTAAGGCAAATCATATTGTTTAAAAATGCATTTTCCCGCACCACCATAATGACACACATTATGTGGTAGGCCTCAGTATTCATTAAAAAAAAAAAAAAGTAAATTTTTGGTCACAAACTTTTGCACAGCATTCACTTATATGACACAATCCAAACAACCTTCCCTAGTCATGGTGCAAAAAAAAATAAGGCAGTCTTTAATTTCTACATGTCTGCTGCCATGTTGTGGACAATGTGGTCAACCAGATTGATGACCTTTAAATATACATTATGGCTATAGCACAGCATTCACTTATATGACACAATCCAAACAACCTGCCCTAGTCATGGTGCAAAAAGAAGGAAGTCTCTGATTGCTACATATTTGATGCCATATTGTAGACAACGTGGGTCAACCAGATCAATGACCTTTGAATATACTTTGTGACCATAGCACAGCATTAACTTATGACACAATCCAAACAACCTTCCCTAGTCATGGTGGAAAATAAAAAGGCAGGCTGATTGCTACATGTCTGCTGCCATCTTGTAGACAATTTGGGTCAACCAGATTGATGACCTTTGAATATACTCTGTGGCCATAGCACAGCATTCACTTATGAATTGGTTTGAATTGAATTAGTTGTTTGGATATGACACAATCCAAACAACCTTCCCTAGTAATGGTGCAACAAAAAGGCAGTCAGATTACTACATGTCTGCGGTCATATTGCGGACACTGTGGGTCAACCAGCTCGATGAGCTTTGAATATACTTTGTGGCCATATCACAGCATTCACTAATGACACAATCCAAACAACCTTCCCTAATCATGGTGGAAAAAAATGCAGTCTCTGATTGCTACATGTCTGCTGCCATCTTGTAGACAATGTGGGTCAACCAGATCGATGACCTTTGAATATACTTTGTGGCCATTGCATAACATTCACTTATATGACACAATCCAAACAACCTGCCCTAGTCATGGTGCAAAAAGAAGGAAGTCTCTGATTGCTACATATTTGATGCCATATTGTGGACAACGTGGGTCAACCAGATCAATGACCTTTGAATATACTTTGTGACCATAGCACAGCATTAACTAATGACACAATCCAAACAACCTTCCCTAGTCATGGTGGAAAATAAAAAGGCAGGCTGATTGCTACATGTCTGCTGCCATCTTGTAGACAATTTGGGTCAACCAGATCGATGACCTTTGAATATACTTTGTGGCCATAGCATAGCATTACCTTATGACACAATCCAAACAACATTCCCTAATCATGGTGGAAAATAAAAAGGCAGGGTGATTGCTACATGTCTGCTGCCATCTTGTAGAAAATTTGGGTGAACCAGATCGATGACCTTTGAATATACTTTGTGGCCATAGCACAGCATTCACTTATGAATTGGTTTGAATTGAATGAGTTGTTTGGATATGACACAATCCAAACAACCTTCCCTAGTAATGGTGCAACAAAATGGCAGTCAGATTACTACATGTCTGCGGTCATATTGCGGACACTGTGGGTCAACCAGCTCGATGAGCTTTGAATATACTTTGTGGCCATAGCACAGCATTCACTAATGACACAATCCAAACAACCTTCCCTAATCATGGTGAAAAAAAATGCAGTCTCTGATTGCTACATGTCTGCTGCCATCTTGTAGACAATGTGGGTCAACCAGATCGATGACCTTTGAATATACTTTGTGGCCATTGCACAACATTCACTTATATGACACAATCCAAACTACCTGCCCTAGTCATGGTGCAAAAAGAAGGAAGTCTCTGATTGCTACATATTTGATGCCATATTGTAGACAACGTGGGTCAACCAGATCAATGACCTTTGAATATACTTTGTGACCATAGCACAGCATTAACTAATGACACAATCCAAACAACCTTCCCTAGTCATGGTGGAAAATAAAAAGGCAGTCGGATTGCTACATGTCTGCTGACATCTTGTGGACAATGTGTATCAACCAGATCAATGACCTTTGAATATAATTTCTGACGATTGCATAGCATTTACTTACATGATATAATCCAAACAACCTTCCCTAGTCATAGTGGGCGGAAAAATGCAGTCACTGACTGCTAAATGTGTGATGCCATGTTGTGGACATTGTGGGTCAACCCGATCAAAGATCTTTGAAGACACTTGTAGCTTTAGCGCAGCATTAAATTGTATGACACAATCCAGACAACCTTCCCTAGTCACGGTGCAAAAAAAATAAAATAATGCAACCTAAAAGTCAACACACAAGGTCACACGCAACAACCCGTTCAACTAAACATTGCGGACATAATGAAAAATGTCCATACACCCTAAAAAAAACTTCAAAAACGACATCATTTAAATCCATTACAAAGCATGATGGGAAAAATGTAACTCTCTCCACACTCATCCAGGTTTAGCTGCCTGATATTTCTGATTGATGACCAAACTTAACGAAGGTCGTCACGGATGTCAACAAGGCAGGAGTTGATCCATTTTTTTTCCATCCATTTTCTACCGCTTATTCCCTTTTTGGGGTCGCAGGGGGCGCTGGCGCCTATCTCAGCTACAATCGGGCGGAAGGCGGGGTACACCCTGGACAAGTCGCCACCTCATCGCAGGGCCAACACAGATAGACAGACAACATTCACAATCACATTCACACACTAGGGCCAATTTAGTGTTGCCAATCAACCTATCCCCAGGTGCATGTCTTTGGAAGTGGGAGGAAGCCGGAGTACCCGGAGGGAACCCACGCATTCACGGGGAGAACATGCAAACTCCACACAGAAAGATCCTGAGCCTGGATTTGAACCCAGGACTGCAGGACCTTCGTATTGTGAGGCAGACACACTAACCCCTCTGCCACCGTGAAGCCCAGCAGGAGTTGAACTCTCACAAAATCTTAATGTACTATATTATATATATATATATATATATATGTATATAGACACCTCCCCTGTCATCATTTTCAAAATGGAGGAGGCTGATTTTAATAGCGGTAATTTGAAATTGCATAAAGGGAAGAAGAATAAGAGCTATTCAGTAGGATTTAAGGTCCAAGCTTACATCACACTCAATTTTTTACTGCATGCCTTTGGTAAGTGCCGGAGTGAGAAGAGGTTTTAAAATAATTAGCGCATGCTTACTTTTACCGCATGCCTTTGGTAAGTGCCGGAGTGAGAAGAGGTTTTAAATTAATTAGCGCATGCTTACTTTTACCGCATGCCTTTGGTAAGTGCCGGAGTGAGAAGAGGTTTTGAATTAATTAGCGCCCCGGCGGCAATTCAAGGAAATACGGTATATATATATATATATATATATATATATATATATATATTCCACCCATTTTCTACCGCTTGTCCCTATTTTATATACATATATTCAAAACATAAATACGTTTGGACAGGCCTGCCTTCGGTAAGTGCCGGAGTGAGAAGAGGTTTTAAATTAATTAGCACATGCTTACTTTTACTGCATGCCTTTGGTAAGTGCAGGAGTGAGAAGAGGTTTTAAATTAATTAGCGCATGCTTACTTTTACTGCATGCCTTTGGTAAGTGCAGGAGTGAGAAGAGGTTTTAAATTAATTAGCGCCCCTGCGGCAATTCAAGCAAATACGGTATATATATATATATATATATATATATATATATATATTCCACCCATTTTCTACCGCTTGTCCCTTTTATATACATATATTCAAAACATAAATACGTTTGGACAGGCCTGCACGACACAGTCGGTTTCGGTCCACCTTTGTTGTTGTGGTTACGACGTAAAACCCTTTCATCAATCTTCTTAAAGGCTGTAACCAAACGTTTAAAAAAAGGTGCTCAAAAGGTGACATCGCCAACTAGTGGGCCGGCGTGCATATTGCACTTTAAGAGGCAAATACATACTTGAACATTTACTCGGCAGACATGTTTTAGACGACTGAATATCCGGTTTCCGTCAATTCTGCCGTTCGAGACCCAGCTCGTGGGATGCCGACTGTCCTCCGCGCCGCCTTGCGCAAACGCAGACGCCGTACCCTGCAAACAGCCCCTGGCACCAAAGCGTGCAAAAGGGGAACGTGTTGTTGCCGTGACGATCCGCCGCATGCTGATGTGGTCTCCCAGGAACCGCTGAAGGACAGCTTTCCAAAACCAAAACACATTCCTCTTGATGTGCTGATTAAAAAAAAAGGTGCATGTTCCAGGAAATTCTTGACTTTGGTAGGTTGGCATACGGTCAGGGGGACTGTAAGGTCACATGTTGCTGTGGCCTGCACTTGACCGCCTGAACATGATTTGATATCAGCAACAACAACAAAAACAAGTATCGGCTGATATCGTTTTGCATGTAAAATGCGCGATACAAGCAGTCCACACTTCTCCAATAAGCACACAATTTCTTTCTATTTCACCAAAGTCATTTGCTAGGCCTATAGGCTAATAGGAGCGAGCAGCTACACAACAGCCAAGCACACAATAGCACACTTGCTAAACATACGTCATCATCATTGAACAGTATAAAACATCACATTTGTCAATATTATATATTTACAGTTGCATATTACTTACACGTACAAAGTCCCAAAAGCAGTATTAGAAAGTATCCAGTAACAAGTGTGTCCGCATCGTTCAGCTTTGTCAGAAAACAAAACAAATTACCACCCCACTTCAATTTAAAGACAGCATATTGTTAATTTTTACGACCGACCCTTGTTGTAAAAGTTGACCAAACCTTTTCCAACTTTTCTAACAATCAGCACTCCGCTTCAACTTAAAGACAGGATAAGTCCATTCCAGACTATTAATAACAACAACCAAATTGTGTTTTTCATACCTACTATCGTTCTCTTTTTGAGTAATTTCACTTGATTAAACGTTTTCTAACACAACAATACAAGTATGTAAGATTCCTGCAGATACGGTATCAGATTGGTACCGGTATCTGCACATACTCAAAGCTTTAATACTGTATCTTGATGAACATTGATACTAAAAATATCATTTTCATGTGGACCGATACTGTTTTGGACGCAGACGTGTCAACATGCGTACATTTGTTGTGTTTAGTGCAAAAACCGACTCATTATTGAGCCTTTTCCGACCTAAAGACTACAAGGACGGAGCAGCTACACAACAGCCAAGCACACAATAGCACACTTGCTAAACATACGTAATCATCATTGAACAATATAAAACATCACATTTGTCAATATAATATATTTACAGTTGCATATTACTTACACGTACAAAGTCCTCAAGGCAGTATTAGAAAGTATCCAGTAACAAGCGTGTCCGCATCATTCAGCTTTGCCAGAAAACAAAACAAATTACCACCCCACTTCAATTTAAAGACAGCATGTTAGTGTTTTTACGGCCGACCCTTGTTGTAAAAGTTGACCAAACCTTTTCTAACGTTTCTAACAATCAGCACTCTGCTTCAACTTAAAGACAGCATAAGTCCATTCCAGACTATTAATAACAACAACAAAATTGTGTTTTTCATACCTACTATTGTTCTCTTTTGGAATAATTTCACTTGATTAAACGTTTTGTAACACAACAATACAAGTATGCAAGATTCCTGCTGATACGGTATCAGATTGGTACTGGTATCTGCACATACTCAAAGCTTTAATACTGTCTCTTGATGAACATTGATACTAAAAATGTCATTTTCATGTGGACCGATACTGTTTTGGACGCAGACGTGTCAACATGCGTACATTTGTTGTGTTTAGTGCAAAAGCTGACTCGTTATTGAGCCTTTTCCGGCCTATAGGCTACAAGGACGGAGCAGCTACACAACAGCCAAGCACACAATAGCACACAAGCTAAACATACGTCTTTATCATTGAACAATATGAAACATCACATTTGTCAACAACAAAAACAATTATCGGGTGATATCGGCTTGCATGTAAAATGTGGGATACAAGCAGTCCCACAGCAACAACAGAGAAAATGCGACACTTAGCTTAAAAGCCTACTGAAAGCCACTACTAGCGACCACGCAGTCTGATAGTTTATATATCAATGATGAAATATTAACATTGCAACACATGCCAATACGGCCGCTTTAGTTTACTAAATTACAATTTTAAATTTCCTGCGAGTTTCTTGTTGAAAACGTCGCGGAATGATGACGTGTACGTGTGACGTCACGGACTGTAAGGAAATATTAGCCCAGCACCACTAGCGGATAAAAGTAGTCTGCTTTAATCGCATAATTTCACAGTATTTTGGAAATCTGTGTTGCTGAATCTTTTGCAATTTGTTCAATTAATAATGGAGACATCAAAGAAGAATGCTGTTGGTGGAAAGCGGTGGATTGCAGCTGTCTTTAGCAACCGAGACACAGCCGGTGTTTCTTTCTTTTTAACACAGAGCGGTCTAGCGAACATGTTTCTCTACGTAAACCGGCATGTTTTTGGATGGGAAAATTGTGATATATATCTTACTGGAGACATCATTGGATTATTCCTCCTCCTGCAGTAGCTGTTTAAAAGGCAGCTGTGAGCTTGGCTCCTCTCTGAGACACTGCGTGTTCACCGCAGCCATCTGACCTCGAGGTATGTCTTTACAATCTCACTAAAACAATAAGCAGATAAGGGATCTTCCAGAATTATCCTAGTAAATGTGTCTAATTACATCTGAAACGCTCACACAGCCGCCGCCCGGAGCTGTCCCTTTTTTTTTTTTTTTCTAGTTCTCCGCTATCAATATCATCATCCACAAATCTTTTTTATCCTCGCTCAAATTAACGGGGAAATTGTCGTTCTCTCGGCCCGAATAGCTCTTGATGCTGGAGGCTCCCTTGTGACGTCATCGTGTGCTACTTCCGGTACAGGCAAGGCTTTTTTATTAGCGACCAAAAGTTGCGCAGAAGTATCATGCTAAAACGTCGTGGTATGATGACGTGTGCGCGTGACGTCACGCATTGTAGAGGACATTTTGTTCCAGCACCGTTCCCACCTATAAGTCGTCTGTTTTCATCGCATAATTCCACAGTATTCTGGACGCCTGTGTTGCTGAATCTTTTGCAATTTGTTCAATGAATAATGGAAACGTCGAAGAAGAAAGCTGTAAGTGGGAAGCGGTGTATTGCGGCCGCCTTTAGCAACACAAACACAGCCGGTGTTTCCTTGTTTACATTCCCGAAAGATGACAGTCAAGCTTTACTATGGAACAGAGCAGCCAAGCAAACACACACGAAGTACAGTGTATTATGCAGCGATCATTTCGAAAGATCGTGTTTCGAAGAGGGTCCTTGGCGAAGGGCAGAGATGGGCATAACCACCACCCGTCGACTGGTGCTGAAGAAAGGTGCGGGGCCGACCTACATATAATCTCACTAAAACACTAGTAACACAATAAATAGATGAGGGATTTTCCAAAATGATCCTAGTAAATGTGTCTAATAACATCTGAAACGCTCCCACTGCCCTCGTCTTTTTATTTTTTTTCTAGTTCTTCACTCTCACTTTCCTCATCCACGACTCTTTCATCCTGGCTCAAATTAATGGGGAAATCGTCGCTTTCTCGGTCCGAATCGCTCTGGCTGCTGGTGGCCATGATTGTAAACAATGTTCAGATGTGAGGAGCTCCACAACCTGTGACGTCACGCGCACATCGTCTGCTACTTCCGGTACAGGCAAGGCTTTTTTATTAGCGACCAAAAGTTGCAAACTTTATCGTGGATGTTCTCTACTAAATCCTTTCAGCAAAAATATGGCGAAATGATCAAGTATGACACAGAATGGACCTGTTATCCCCGTTTAAATATGAAAATCTCATTTCAGTAGGCCTTTAACGTCTTTCGATTTTTTTGTTTTTGTTTTTAATTAGACGTAGGTTTTGTGTGTGCGTGTGTGTGTGTTGGCAGAGCAGCGCATAAAGAGGATTTTTGTCATTTCTGATCATTTATGAGGGCACCAACAAGACATAGGTGTTAGGATTTGTTTGTGTGTGTTAGCAGGGCAGCATAAAAAGGGGATTTTTGCGATTTCTGATCATTTATGAGTGCACCAATGAGATGTGTGTGTGTGTGTGTGTGTGTGTGTGTGTCGGCAGCGCAGTGAATAAAGAGGATTTTTATGATTTCTGATCATTTATGAGGGCACCGATGAAACGTAGGTTGTGTGTGTGTGTGTGTGTGTTTTGGCAAAGCAGCACATAGAGGATTTTTGTGGTTTCTGATCATTTATGAGTGCACCAATGAGACTAAGGTGTGTGTGTGTGTGTGTGTGTGTGTGTGTGTAAGAATGTATCTTCTAACTTTTAGTGTCCCTATTAAACAGAAAATACACTTCCAATTAAAAAACACACATGTCATTTGAACAGAAAGGCAGGCGTCAAAACACACACACACACACACACACACACACACACACACACACACACTACCGCAAAAACACACAACTCGCACGTTGGCGTGGACGTGCACACGCCACTAAAACATGTCTGCTTGGGTAAAAAAAAAAATAAAAGTCACACCGATAAATGAGATAAAACACACAAAGCGCGGGGGGAAAGGACACAATCCCGAAAAAGACACACACTAACACACAGTCCGCGAATGACAAAACGTCGCGCGACGTGGGTTTAAAGATGGAAAAAAAACGTCAAAATGCGTGTCCGTACCTGCTGCTGCGTGGACTCTTCTCCAACTGACGGAGTTTGTGTGTCGCCCAACGTGTGTGTGAATGTGTGTGTGTGTGTTGATCATGCTGATGTTGCCACTTCCTTGTTTCTACCGCCCCCTGCCGGCCGCCGGCGTCATGACACCTCCGCGCACGACAACACGGCACATTTCACGCTAGACACGTCCACTACGTCAGTGGTCCCCAACCACCGGGCCGCAGAAGAATTTTTTATTAAAAAAAAATAAAAATAAAAATAATAATAATGATGATTTTATTTATTTTTTTAATTTTCATTAAATCAACATAAAAAACACAAAATACTCTTACAAATAGTGCACCCAACACAAAAAACTCCCCTTTTAATGACAAAAACGTCCCTTTTTCATGACAAAGAAGAAAGAAAAAAAAAAGAACATCAAAGGACACCCCCCCCCTTGGTAGAGTGGCCGTGCCAGCAACTTGCGGGTTGCAGGTTCGATTCCCGCTTCCGCCATCCTATTCACTGCCGTTGTGTCCTTGGGCAAGACACTTTACCCACGTGCTCCCAGTGCCACCCACACTGGTTTAAATGTAACTTAGATATTGGGTGTCACTATGTAAAGCGCTTTGAGTCACTAGAGAAAAGCGCTATATAAATATAATTCACTTCACTTCAAGCGTTGACCGGTCCGCGGATACAAAAAGGTTGGCGGACCACTGCACTACGTGACATAATGCGTGTTTTTTTATACGATATTATGTTTACTTTATAGAAGTCACTTTCTAAGGCTTGGAAATGTGCTTTTGTTGCGTGCGGAATCAGAAAAAAAAGTCAAACGTATAGGCCAGGGGTGTCCAAAGTGAGGCCCGCGGGTCATTTTTTTTAACGGCCCCACGGCACATTTTAAAAAATACGATTAAAAATGTTTTAAAACGTTATATATAAAAGAGAAAATGGGTGGAATGTAACAAGAACATGTTGCAATGTTTACTGTAATAACACAAAGCTGCCATGCAGGCTGTTTCTTCCTTTAAAAAAAAAAATAATGAATCAAAATCAATGTCATTATGAATTATTGAGCTATTCAAGGCTCCAATTACGTCACGTTAAATATTCCACTTTGAGATATTTTTGGGGGGAAAATGTTGGATATTTTGTGTTTGCCATATAAAAAACTGAGCTGTTTTTTTTTGTGTTTTTTTCAAAGAAGGGCCTAAAACGAACAAACAAAAAACATAAACAACAAAACGACTTGGAATTGGCGGGTGGGTCTGAAGTTGATCTCGAGACCATTGTGTTAAAAGTAAACAGTAAAAAATATATATATATATATTTATTTTTTTTCAACACTTTGGATCAGTGTCTTTTGTTTTTAAGTGTCATTGCTCAAAAAATAATAATGAATTAAAATCAATGGTGTTATGAGTTGTTGACTTTTCCCGGCTCCAATTATTATATAATCTCCAACATTCTACATAAAAAATTTTATTGGGTGAAAATATTGCATATTTTGTGTTTTTTTCCATTTTAAAAAAAAACATGTTTTTCTTTGACAAAAAGAGTGTAGATTCCTAAAGTAGCCTTAAGCTTGACGCTCCTCTACTATCACATTCAACAACAAAACAAAACTCCGGACGTTCTTCTTGGTTTGTATGGTTTACTTGTAATCTTAATAATTCAAAACATAAAACAGTCACGATGTGGGAACAAATGAATGACAAAATAAAGTGCGTTTGTTGCAGTACGAGTTGGAAAAAGTATGAATGACAATAAGTATGAGTGAGTTCAAAAAACTGTGTGGCTCGATTCCACCGCACCTGACAGCAATTACCCATAACACCTTGCGTCCAAAATCCACCTTACCACACAGATCCTTCCGCCATAAATGCACTTAAAACAGTTACGTCATCAAATCATTTTGACAAATGTAATAATTACAATTCAAGTGAGCTTTATATAATTCAATCAATCAATCAATGTTTACTTATATAGCCCTAAATCACTAGTGTCTCAAAGGGCTGCACAAACTACTACGACATCCTCGGTAGGCCCACATAAGGGCAAGGAAAACTCACACCCAGTGGGACGTCGGTGACAATGATGACTATGAGAACCTTGGAGAGGAGGAAAGCAATGGATGTCGAGCGGGTCTAACATGATACTGTGAAAGTTCAATCCATAATGGATCCAACACAGTCGCGAGAGTCCAGTCCAAAGCGGATCCAACACAGCAGCGAGAGTCCTGTTCACAGCGGAGCCAGCAGGAAACCATCTCAAGCGGAGGCGGATCAGCAGCGCAGAGATGTCCCCAGCCGATACACAGGCGAGCGGTACATGGCCACCGGATCGGACCGGACCCCCTCCACAAGGGAGAGTGGGACATAGGAGAAAAAGAAAAGAAACGGCAGATCAACTGGTCGAGAAAACGCTCTATAGCCCACAGACTTTTTTTGGGCTTTGGGAATCACTAATAAGCCGGAGTCCTTTGAACGCAGATTTCTTGCCGGGACATATGGTACAATACAATCGGCAAGATAGGATGGAGCTAGACCGTGTAGTATTTTATACGTAAGTAGTAAAACCTTAAAGTCACATCTTAAGTGCACAGGAAGCCAGTGCAGGTGAGCCAGTACAGGCGTAATGTGATCAAACTTTCTTGTTCTTGTCAAAAGTCTAGCAGCCGCGTTTTGTACCAACTGTAATCTTTTAATGCTAGACATGGGGAGACCCGAAAATAATACGTTACAGTAGTCGAGACGAGACGTAACAAACGCATGGATAATGATCTCAGCGTCTTTAGAGGACAGAATGGAGCGAATTTTAGCGATATTACGGAGATGAAAGAAGGCCGTTTTAGTAACGCTTTTAATGTGTGCCTCAAAGGAGAGAGTTGGGTCGAAGATAATACCCAGATTCTTTACCGTGTCGCCTTGTTTAATTGTTTGGTTGTCAAATGTTAGAGTAGTATCATTAAATAGAGGTCGGTGTCTAGCAGGACCGATAATCAGCATTTCCGTTTTTTTGGCGTTGAGTTGCAAAAAGTTAGCGGACATCCATTGTTTAATTTCATTAAGACACGCCTCCGGCTGACTACAATCCGGCGTGTTGGTCAGCTTTAGGGGCATGTAGAGTTGGGTGTCATCAGCATAACAGTGAAAGCTAACACCGTATTTGCGTATGATGTCACCTAGCGGCAGCATGTAGATGCTGAAGAGTGCAGGGCCAAGGACCGAACCCTGGGGAACTCCACACGTTACCTTAACGTAGTCCGAAATTACTCTAAGCATTCAATACATCAATTTTCTTATTATGCAAATAAAGTAGATAGTCCCATTTTGACTGAATAAACATAAAGCACCGTCCATAAAATGTAAATTAATTTAAACAGTATTTAGCCTCCTACAAAGAGCATACAACTTAAATCTTTAAAAACGTCATATTGACGGATAGACTTAATGTTGATCCAGAGCAGGGGTCGGGAACTTTTTTGACTGAGAGAGCCATTGAAGCCAAATATTTTAAAATGTATTTCCGTGAGAGCCATATAATATTTTTAACACTGAATACAACTGTCAGGTTCAAACATTGATGACATCTAGTAAGCAGACAAGAAGCAAGGAATTAAACAGAGACAGGATTCAATTTAGCTGTTTTATTTCGACTTTCCCTGATTACAACAAACAAATGCTTCCATCTCTTATTCTTTTTAATAACATTGTTATTCTATTCCGAAGCTAACCAATAATAAATAAAATACTTTGGACTATTAGCGCAACTTCTTGAACAGGTGCGACAGAAACGGATGGATGGATTCAAATGCATGAGAACGTTTTATATTTTAAACGTTATTTTTAACACTTATCGTGTTAAGCAACGTCCGCTCAGATTTATCTGAGAGCCAGATGCAGTCATCAAAAGAGCCACATCTGGCTCTAGAGCCATAGGTTCCCTACCCCTGATCTAAAGATTTAAAACTTGAATAATAATAAAAATAATAATACTGAATAATGACACATTTTTACCAAAACCCTTTGGGGTCCCCGGGATCAAGCCTGAGTGGAAGCCTGAATGTTTATTTTTTTTACACATATATTTGATTGTTTTTGTTTTTTTTAAATAAATGGCCCCCGCTTGCTTTGATTTTTCAGTGTGCGGCCCTCAGTGGAAAAAGTTTGGACACCCCTGGTATAGGCGATAGTCATTGAACGCTCCCTGCGTGTATTGTGGAGGTTCATGTGTGTCTTTATTTTTGGACACTTTTGATGTAATAAAAAAATACAAAATAAAATAATAATAATCCAGTTCACAGAATTTAAACCATTGGTCTCCAAGTCAATTTATTCGGGACGCAGAGTCTAGGCCATAAGATTTCTTAAAAACAAAAAAATGTTGCATACTCCTCAGCATGTTTGGTTGTATAATGTGAAGTGAATTATATTTATATAGCGCTTTTCTCAGGTGACTCAAAGCACTTTACACAGTGAAACCCAATATCTAAGTTACATTTAAACCAGTGTGGGTGGCACTGGGAGCAGGTGGGTAAAGTGTCTTGCCCAAGGACACAACGGCAGTGACTAGGATGGCAGAAGCGGGGATTGAACCTACAAACCCCGTTTCCATATGAGTTGGGAAATTGCGTTGGATGTAAATATAAACGGAATACAATGATTTGCAAATCCTTTTCCACCCATATTCAGTTGAATGCACTACAAAGACAACATATTTGATGTTCAAACTCATAAACTTTATTTTATTTTATTCCAATAATAATTAACTTAGAATTTCATGGCTGCAACACGTGCCAAAGTAGTTGGGAAAGGGCATGTTCACCACTGTGTTACATCACCTTTTCTTTTAACAACACTCAATAAACGTTTGGGAACTGAGGAAACTAATTGTTGAAGCTTTGAAAGTGGAATTCCTTCCCATTCTTGTTTTATGTAGAGCTTCAGTCCTTCAACAGTCCGGGGTCTTGTTGTCGTATTTTACGCTTCATAATGCGCCACACATTTTTGATGGGAGACAGGTCTGGACTGCAGGCGGGCCAGGAAAGTACCCGCAAGCTTTATTTACAAAGCCACGCTGTTTTAACACTTGTCTTGCTGAAATAAGCAGGGGCGTCCATGATAACAACACATGTTGCTCCAAAACCTGTATGGACCATTCAGCATTAATGGTGCCTTCACAGATGTGTAAGTTACCCATGCCTTGGGCACTAATGCACCCCCATACCATCACAGATGCTGGCTTTTCAACTTTGCGCCTATAACAATCTGAATGGTTATTTTCGTCTTTGTTCCGGAGGACACAATGTCCTCTGTTTCCAAATATAATTTGAAATTTGGACTCCTTTCCACTTTGCATCAGTCCATCTTAGATTAGCTCGCGCCCAGCAAAGCCGGCGACATTCCTGGATGTTGTTGATAAATGACTTTCGCTTTGCATAGTAGAGTTTTAACTTGCACTTACAGATGTAGCGACCACCTGTAGTTACTGACAGTGGTTTTATGACGTGTTCCTGAGCCCATGCGGTGATATCCTTTACACACTGATGTCGGTTTTTGATGCAACTCGTGGTGTTCGGAGGAAGAAGAATACTGAGTTGCATCCCAAGAACACCAGACCTACTGTGAAGCATGGGGGTGGGAATATCATGCTTGGGGCTGTTTTTCTGCTAAGGGGACAGGACGATTGATCCGTGCTAAGGAAAGAATGAATGGGGCCATGTATCGTGAGATTTGGAGCCAAAACCTCCTTCCATCAGTGAGAGCTTTGAACGGTTGACCAAATACTTATTTTCCACCATCATTTACAAATAAATTCTTTAAAATTCCTGGATTTTTTTCCACATTCTGTCTCTCACAGTTGAAGTGTACCTATGATGAAAATTACAGAACTCTGTCATCCTTTTAAGTGGGAGAACTTGCACAATCGCTGGCTGACTAAATACTTTTTTGCCCCATTGTATATTTTATTATTTTATTAAATTAACATAAAAAACTAAAGATACAATTACAATTAGTGCAATTTAGCTCCCCAATTTAGAATTATTCACAAAAAAAGGGTTGTTTCTTTCAGAACTAAATTGTATCATTATGTTTATCTTACCTAAAAATAAATATATTTATTCTTACTATATTTTGCTAAAAATATCACAATTAATTGTATTTTTATTTTTATTTTTTCTGACTCCTTATTGCATCCAGCCATAGAATTATACATTAAAATAAACATATTTTTATAGCAATTAATTTTAAATGATCATAATAATTCCTTTAAAAATGACCATATATTTATTAAAATAATTGCTTGTTTATCAACAACTTTAGCATTTTATTCATTACATTTTGAAGCTCTCAGAAGCCAAGTTATGTTATATTCCTTAAGATTTATTTATGCAAGTTTGAAATATCAATTATCTAAACACAGTTTTGTTTGCCTATTTTCAGGGGTGTGGGAAAAAAATCGATTCGAAAACGAACTGAATCGAATACGATATATATATATATATATATATATATATTTTTTTTTTTTTTATCAATCCGACAAACCACTGCACAGCGATACCATAACAACGCAATCCAATTCCAAAACCAAACCTGACCCAGCAACACTCAGAACTGCAATAAACAGAGCAATTGAGACAAAAAATTAATATTATCAACAACAGTATCAATATTAGCAGTGATTAAAAATCCCTCACTGACATTATCATTAGACATTTATAAAAATAATAATAAAGAACAATAGTGTCACAGTGGCTTACACTTGCATCGCATCTCATAAGCTTGACAACACACTGTGTCCAATGTGTTCACAAAGATAAAATAAGTCATATTTTTGGTTTGTTTAATAGTTAAAACACATTTACATTATTGCAATCAGTTGATAAAACATTGTCCATTACAATTATAAAAGCTTTTTATTTTTTAAATCGACTACTCTGCTTGCATGTCAGCAGACTGGGGTAGATCCTGCTGAAATCCTATGTATTGAATGAATACAGAATCCTTTTGAATCGGAAAAATATCGTTTTTCAATCGAGAATCGAATCGAATCGAAAAAAAAAATCGAAATATTATCGAATCGTGACCCCAAGAATTGATGTTGAATCGAATCGTGGGACACCCAAAGATTCACAGCCCTAATATATATACATATATGAAATACTTGACTTGGTGAATTCTAGCTGTAAATATACTCTTCCCCTCTTAACCACCCCCCCCCCCCCCCCCCACCTCCTGAAATTGGAGGTCTCAAGGTGGGCAAGTATGAGCATAAAACGCTTTTATGGAAGAAGCTAGGCTACCTCTAAGATGGCGCAAAGTTTCAAAATTCATGATTAGGTTTAAGTGAATAAAATGAGCAAAAATGCAAGCTTAAAACGCTTTTATAGAAGAAGTACCAAACTCCATGAAAGAAATCGATATATTATCGAATCGTGAACCCAAGAATCGATATTGAATCGAATCGTGAGACACCCAAAGATTCACAGCCCTAATATATATATATGAAATACTTGACTTGGTGAATTCTAGCTGTAAATATACTCTTCCCCTCTTAACCACCCCCCCCCCCCCCCCACCTCCTGAAATTGGAGGTCTCAAGGTGGGCAAGTATGAGCATAAAACGCTTTTATGGAAGAAGCTAGGCTACCTCTAAGATGGCGCAAAGTTTCAAAATTCATGATTAGGTTTAAGTGAATAAAATGAGCAAAAATGCAAGCTTAAAACGCTTTTATAGAAGAAGTACCAAACTCCATGAAAGAAATCGATATATTATCGAATCGTGAACCCAAGAATCGATATTGAATCGAATCGTGAGACACCCAAAGATTCACAGCCCTAATATATATATATGAAATACTTGACTTGGTGAATTCTAGCTGTAAATATACTCTTCCCCTCTTAACCACCCCCCCCCCCCCCACCTCCTGAAATTGGAGGTCTCAAGGTGGGCAAGTATGAGCATAAAACGCTTTTATGGAAGAAGCTAGGCTACCTCTAAGATGGCGCAAAGTTTCAAAATTCATGATTAGGTTTAAGTGAATAAAATGAGCAAAAATGCAAGCTTAAAACGCTTTTATAGAAGAAGTACCAAACTCCATGAAAGAAATCGATATATTATCGAATCGTGAACCCAAGAATCGATATTGAATCGAATCGTGAGACACCCAAAGATTCACAGCCCTAATATATATATATGAAATACTTGACTTGGTGAATTCTAGCTGTAAATATACTCTTCCCCTCTTAACCACCCCCCCCCCCCCCACCTCCTGAAATTGGAGGTCTCAAGGTGGGCAAGTATGAGCATAAAACGCTTTTATGGAAGAAGCTAGGCTACCTCTAAGATGGCGCAAAGTTTCAAAATTCATGATTAGGTTTAAGTGAATAAAATGAGCAAAAATGCAAGCTTAAAACGCTTTTATAGAAGAAGTACCAAACTCCATGAAAAAAATCGATATATTATCGAATCGTGACCCCAAGAATCGATATTGACTTGAATCGTGAGACACCCAAAGATTCGGAGCCCTAATATATATATATATATATATATATATGAAATACTTGACTTGGTGAATTCTAGCTGTAAATATACTCTTCCCCTCTTAACCACCCCCCCCCCCCCCACCTCCTGAAATTGGAGGTCTCAAGGTGGGCAAGTATGAGCATAAAACGCTTTTATGGAAGAAGCTAGGCTACCTCTAAGATGGCGCAAAGTTTCAAAATTCATGATTAGGTTTAAGTGAATAAAATGAGCAAAAATGCAAGCTTAAAACGCTTTTATAGAAGAAGTACCAAACTCCATGAAAATGGGTGGTATCGCACATCCCTGCCTCCAACATGTTTTGAGGAAGAATACATTGCAGGAATTTTTTTTTTTTTAAAATGCAGAAATATTTGCTGCTTTAAAACTCCCAAGATTGTTGTATTTGATTTTCTTACAGCGGTTCCCTTATTTTTTAGGCTTCTATCGTGGTCCACAATGTTGTTTGGAGCCTGAATAGAAAGCACTGCTGCTCACTATGTTTCACACAGGGATCCCACTGTGCAGGGGGAAGCGTTTGGGGGCGGAGCCAGGCAGGGGGCGGGCGGAAGGAAGAAGAAAGGCAGGCAGGAAGAAGGGCAGCTTCTGTGCTTCTATTGATTGTTCCACTGCAGCAGCCTTTTAATACTCACTCTACTTGTCATCTCGTACATTTCTTCTCCGTCTTTCTTGCAGTTTTACCTCAAACATGTCAGTATTGTAAAAGTGTCAAATAGAAATGAGAGTAAAAGACTTCTTCTCTCTTACCTGTCTGCGCCACTTTTGAGACAAGAAGTGTTCGATTGTTCATTTCTGAGCTTCGTTACGTTCCTTCCCCAGGCTTCGCTACAAATGCAACTCACGAGGAAACTGTAAGTTGCATCACATGTTTTTTTTTCAGGGAATATGCTGATTTAGCATGATGTTCAATTGTAATGTTAGCATGTAGATCACATAGCTATGCTAATGTTGCTAACTTAGCATGTTGAATTGTAATGTCAGCATGTAGCTCACATAGCTATGCCAGTGTTGCTAACTTAGCTTAAAGCGAAATTGTAATGTCAGCATGTAGCTCACATAGCTATAATAGTGTTTCTAAATTAGCATGTTGAATTGTAATGTCAGCATGTAGCTCACATAGCTATGCCAGTGTTGCTAACTTAGCTTAAAGCGAAATTGTAATGTCAGCATGTAGCTCACATAGCTATAATAGTGTTGTTAAATTAGCATGTTGAATTGTAATGTTAGCATATAGCTCACATAGCTATGCCAGTGTTGCTAACTTAGCTTAAAGTTAAATAGTAATGTCAGCATGTAGCGCACGTAGATATGCTAATGTTGCTAACTTAGCATGTTGAATTGTAATATCAGCATGTAGCTTACATAGCTATGCCAGTGTTGCTAACGTAGCTTAAAGTTAAATTGTCATGTCAGCATGTAGCTCACATAGATATGCTAATGTTGCTAACTTAGCATGTTGGATTGTAATATCAGCATGTAGCTTACATAGCTATGCCAGTGTTGCTAACGTAGCTTAAAGTTAAATTGTCATGTCAGCATGTAGCGCACGTAGATATGCTAATGTTGCTAACTTAGCATGTTGGATTGTAATATCAGCATGTAGCTTACATAGCTATGCCAGTGTTGCTAACGTAGCTTAAAGTTAAATTGTCATGTCAGCATGTAGCTCACATAGATATGCTAATGTTGCTAACTTAGCATGTTGATTTGTAATGTCAGCATGTAGCTCACATAGCTATAATAGTGTTGCTAAATTAGCATGTTGAATTGTAATGTCAGCATGTAGCTCACGTTGATATGCTAATGTTGCTAAATTAGCATGTTGGATTGTAATGTTAGCATGTAGATCACATAGCTATGCTAATGTTGCTAACTTAGCATGTTGAATTGTAATGTTAGCATGTAGCTCACATAGCTATAATAGTGTTGTTAAATTAGCATGTTGAATTGTAATGTTAGCATATAGCTCACATAGCTATGCCAGTGTTGCTAACTTAGCTTAAAGCGAAATTGTAATGTCAGCATGTAGCTCACATAGATATGTTAATGTTGCTAAATTAGCATGTTGAATTGTAATGTTAGCATGTAGCTCACATAGCTATGCTAAATTAACATGATGTTACAGTATAAGGTTAGCATGTAGCTCACATAGCTATGATAGTGTTGCTAAATTAACATGGTTACAGTATGAATTTAGCATGTAGCGCACATAGCTATGCTAGTGTTACTAACTTTGTATGTTGAATTGTAATGTTAGCATATAGGTCACATAGCTATGCCAGTGTTGCTAACTTAGCTTAAAGTTAAATAGTAATGTCAGCATGTAGCGCATGTAGATATGCTAATGTTGCTAACTTAGCATGTTGAATTGTAATGTTAGCATGTAGCTCACATAACTATGATAAGTGTTGCTAAATTAACATGTTACAGTATAAAGTTAGCATGTAGCGCACATAGATATGCTAATGTTGCTAACTTGGCATGTTGATTTGTAATGTCAGCATGTAGCTCACATAGTCGACTGTCCCGACAAACATGGCGACCACTTCAACGGCAGAAGCGATAGACCTGGGAAACATGGTTCTCTTCGGCTTCCTGTCCGCAGCGGAGGCGACGTCCCACCTAGCCCACAGCACAGTGACCCTGCTGGCCAGCTTGATGCTCTCCCTGGAGGGGCTTCTGGAGAGCCTGAAGATGGTGGGCTACCTCCTCATGCACGTGCTGCTTCGCGGCAAGGCGCACCTGTGTCGGGGGCTTTTGTCGCTGCAGGAGGCGTGCGGCATCGCGCTCAGCCTCCTGGTCTACCTGATCAACACCGCAGTCAACTATGCTTTCATTGCCACCCTCAACCTCTACTCGGTTGTGATCTGCGTGTTGCAGACGGTGTCCAGCCCACTGCACATGGCACTGGAGCTCGCGCCCACCACCATCACTTTCCTACACAGCAGCTTGGTGGGCACGTTGGCGTTCCTGTGGTCGCCATGCAAGCTAGTGTTGGACTTCCTGGCGTCGCTGGTGCACATTTTCATCAGCATCTTCATACTGAACATCTACGGCCTTTTGCTTGCAATCAGCATTGCTCTGACAACCACCGCCTACCTTAACCCAGAACTCACCAGGCAGGCCTTAAGGCGACTTGTGGCTTACGTCAACGCTTTCCCGGCTATTCACAGACTCCACGCAGTGCTTGTTTTAACGTGGCAGAAGGCATCTCGTTCGTTATGTGCCGCCTGGCGACACCTGCACACGATGTTGTGTTGCCTCCACCTGCTGGAGAGAAGAATCTGGCAGCGGCTGTCTCGTCACAGCAGCCAGCTGGGCACAGCACTGAGGATGCAGCTGCACAGGGACAACAACAACATGGGTAGAGCGCGAGGCGACGGCGATCCCGGCGAGGGGATCAGGCGGGATCCACCTGACGGAAGAGCGGAGGACCATCCCCACCGGGAACAGCTCGCCCCAACGACCTCCAGCACGGAAAGACCTTTAAAAGCCAACAAACATTTCAGTCACTCTTCGTCGGAGAATCTGCTGACGCTTCTGAACGAGCAGGAAGACCAAAAGAAATGCGTCATCTGTCAAGATCGCACCAAGACGGTGGTGCTGCTGCCGTGCAGACACCTGTGCTTGTGTCGTCGCTGCGCCGACATCATGCTGCTGCAGCAGGCCATCTACCAACATTGCCCGTTGTGTCGTCACATGATCCTCGACATCCTTGAGGTGTACCTCTGAGAGACATTTTACAACCACTCAAAATGTGTTTTGCCGCATTTCTCACTTCAGTCCACTTGTACCGTACTGGACTTGGGTTGACGAGCGCTCACAATGAGCATTAATGTTTTTGTCCTATCACTTCTACTTCTGTGTATTACAGCAAATTCCCTAATTTGGGGCGGTATAGCTCGGTTGGTAGAGTGGCCGTGCCAGCAACTTGAGGGTTGCAGGTTCGATTCCCGCTTCTGCCATCCTAGTCACTGCCGTTGTGTCCTTGGGCAAGACACTTTACCCACGTGCTCCCAGTGCCACCCACACTGGTTTAAATGTAACTTAGATATTGGGTTTCACTATGTAAAGCGCTTTGAGTCATTGGAGAAAAGCGCTATATAAATATAATTCACATAATTCACATAGCTATGCTAATGTTGCTAACTTAGCATGTTGAATTGTAATGTTAGCATGTAGCTCACATGGCTATGATAGTGTTGCTAAATTAGCATGTTGAATTGTAATGTCAGCATGTAGCTCACATAGCTATGCTAATGTTGCTAACTTAGCATGTTGAATTGTAATGTTAGCATGTAGCTCACATGGCTATGATAGTGTTGCTAAATTAGCATGTTGAATTGTAATGTCAGCATGTAGCTCACACAGCTATAATAGTGTTGCTAAATTAGCATGTTGGATTGTAATGTCAGCATGTAGCTCACATAGCTATGCCAGTGTTGCTAACTTAGCTTAAAGCGAAATTGTAATGTCAGCATGTAGCTCACATAGCTATAATAGTGTTGTTAAATTAGCATGTTGAATTGTAATGTTAGCATATAGCTCACATAGCTATGCCAGTGTTGCTAACTTAGCTTAAAGTTAAATAGTAATGTCAGCATGTAGCGCACGTAGATATGCTAATGTTGCTAACTTAGCATGTTGAATTGTAATGTTAGAATGTAGCTCACATAACTATGATAAGTGTTGCTAAATTAACATGATGTTACAGTATAAAGTTAGCATGTAGCGCACATAGCTATGCTAGTGTTAATAACTTTGCATGTTGAATTGTAATGTTAGCATGTAGCTCACATAGCTATGCTAATGTTGCTAACTTAGCATGTTGGATTGTAATGTCAGCATGTAGCTCACATAGCTATAATAGTGTTGCTAAATTAGCATGTTGAATTGTAATGTTAGCATGTAGCTCACATAGCTATAATAGTGTTGCTAAATTAGCATGTTGGATTGTAATGTCAGCATGTAGCTCAAATAGCTATGCCAGTGTTGCTAACTTAGCTTAAAGCGAAATTGTAATGTCAGCATGTAGCTCACATAGCTATAACAGTGTTGTTAAATTAGCATGTTGAATTGTAATGTTAGCATATAGCTCACATAGCTATACCAGTGTTGCTAACTTAGCTTAAAGCGAAATTGTAATGTCAGCATGTAGCTCACATAGATATGCTAATGTTGCTAACTTAGCATGTTGAATTGTAATATTAGCATGTAGCTCACATAGCTATGATAGTGTTGCTAAATTAACATGATGTTACAGTATGAAGTTAGCATGTAGCGCACATAGCTATGCTAGTGTTGCTAACTTTGCATGTTGAATTGTAATGTTAGCATATAGGTCACATAGCTATGATAGTGTTGCTAAATTAACATGTTACAGTGTAAAGTTAGCATGTAGCGCACATAGCTATGCTAGTGTTGCTAACTTTGCATGTTGAATTGTAATGTCAGCATGTAGCTCACATAGCTATGCCAGTGTTGCTACCTTAGCTTAAAGTTAAATTGTAATGTT
>NC_084614.1:12478875-12508445 GCF_033978795.1 Nerophis ophidion | reverse complement strand
TTTAAAAGGGTTCAATCTCTCTCCTGTGCGAGTTTGAAGCCGAAACGACAAACGCACTGGGAGGAGTTTCGATTTGAAAAAGGTTACGGGTTTTCACGAAAACTTTTATTTTGAAGGGGTAATTGCCAACTTCCTGTTGATTTTTTCTGCTAGCTGTCAATTATTAAAATGTAGGTCTAAGTAAGACCTACATAGAAGTTTTTGTTTCATGTCTTTCCGACATTCCTACTGGAAGTTACAAGCAGTTTTGTCTATGTTTTCTTCCTGGAAGCAGTTTTTTCTGTGTTTTATTCAAAAATTGCGCTAGAGCGCAATTTTGATTTTTTTTTTTTTTTTTTTCATTAGATCGCAATTTCTGCCAGTCCTGATGTGTGTGCCAAGTTTGGTGAGTTTTGAAGCATTTTAAGGGGGTCAAATTACAGCTCAAAGAGGCAAAATTTGCATTTTTTTGTGAAAATTTGGCTTTGAATGGGTTTTTGAAAATTTTTTGTTGATTTTGGCCCCAGAAGATACAATTATGGAATTTAGGTCTAAGTCAGACCTACATAGAGGTTTTTGTTTCATGTCTCTACGACATTCCTAACGGAAGTTACAAGCAGTCTGTTTTTTTTTTCGTTTTAGGGGGCGCTAGAGCGCAATTTGATTTTTGGGGTTTGGTTGCTTAATAAGTTGGGAAGGCCCACCGTACCGACGTGTGTGTCAACTTTGGTGAGTTTTGAAGCATGTTAAGGGGGTCAAATTAGGGTGTGAAGGAGCGGAATAAACAATAATAATAATAATTAAAGCTGCAAGCAGCGTTGGTCGGGTCCGCCGTTGGCCGCCGCCGCCGCCGCCGTGTCCGAGTCCCGATCTTAGTCAGACCTACATAGAGGTCTTTGTTTCATGTCTCTACGACATTCCTAACAGAAGTTACAAGCAGTTTTGTCTGGAAAAAGGTGACGGCTTTTTACAAAACTTTTATTTTGAAGGGGTAATTGCCAACTTCCTGTTGATTTTAACTGACAGATGCCACCTATCAAAATGTATGTCTAAGTGAGACCTACACAGAGGTTTTTGTTTCATGTCAGTCCGACGTTCCTACCAGAAGTTACAAGCAGTTTTATCCGTTTCCTCTTCCTAGGAGCAGTTTTTCTGTGTTTTTTTCAAAAATTGCAATAGAGCGCAATTTTGAGTTTTAAGGTTTGGTTTTTTCACTAGATCGCAATTTCTGCCAGTCCTGATGTGTGTGCCAAGTTTGGTGAGTTTTGAAGCATTTTAAGGGGGTCACATTAAAGCTCAAAGAGGCAAAAATAGCGTTTTTTGCGAAAATGTTGCTTTGAATGAGTTTTTGCAAAATTTCTGTTGATTTTGGGTATAGACCTTTTTAATTGGAAATGTAGGTCTTAGTCAGACCTACACAGAGGTTTTTGTTTCATGTCTCTACGACACTCCTAACGGAAGTTACAAGCAGTCTGTTTTTTGTCTCTTCCTATGGGGCGCTAGCTAGCAATTTTAATTTTTGGGGTTTGATTGCTTAATAAGTTGGTCTGCCGCTCCATACCGATGTGTGTGCCAATTTTGGTGAGTTTTGAAGCATGTTAAGGGGGTCAAATTAGGGTGCGAAGGTGCGAGCGCGCCTTGGGTTGCTGTCCCGAGCCCCACGGCAGGAGAAGCCTTGCTGCCACTATTTAATGCATTGTGAAAGTAATGCAGTTGTTGTACTGAAGTGAAAATATCTAGCTTCCTGTTGATTTTTGCCAAAGTATGTTAATTATTCAAATGTAGGTCTAGGTCAGACCTACATAGTGGTTTTTGTTTCGTGTCTCTACGACATTCCTACCGGAAGTTACAAGCAGTTTTGTCTTTGTTTTCTTCCTAGGAGTAGTTTGTCTGTGTTGTATTCCTAGGGGGCGCTAGAGCACAATTTTGAGTTTTGGGGTTTGGTTTTTTCACTAGGTCGCAATTGTTGCCAGTCCTGATGTGTGTGCCAAGTTTGGTGAGTTTTGAAGCATTTTAAGGGGGTCAAATTACAGCTCAAATAGGCAAAAATGACATTTTTTTCGGAAAATTTGCGCAGGGGTTCTTTGAAGGCGCATAAAATCAAAACCATAAAACTTATCACAACTTTGTCCGACCACTTTTTTTAAAAGGGTCCAATCTCTCTCCTGTGCGAGTTTGAAGCCGAAACGACAAACGCACTGGGAGGAGTTTCGATTTGAAAAAGGTGACGGGTTTTTACAAAACTTTTATTTTGAAGGGGTAATTGCCAACTTCCTGTTGATTATTTCTGCTAGCTGTCAATTACTAAAATGTAGGTCTTAATGAGACCTACATAGAAGTTTTGTTTCATGTCTTTCCGGCATTCCTACCCGAAGTTACAAGCAGTTTTGTCTGTGGTTTCTTCCTGGAAGCAGTTTTTTCTGTGTTTTATTGAAAAATTGCGCTACAGCACAATTTTGAGATTTTTTTTTTTTTTTTTTCATTAGATCACAATTTCTGCCAGTCCTGATGTGTGTGCCAAGTTTGGTGAGTTTTGAAGCATTTTAAGGGGGTCAAATTGCAGCTCAAAGAGGCAAAAATAGCGTTTTTTTGGCGAAAATTTTGCTTTGAAAGGGTTTTGCAAAATTTCTGTTGATTTTAGGTATAGGAGTTTCTGATGGGAATTTAGGTCTAGGTCAGTTCTACATAGAGGATTTTGTTTCATGTCTCTACGACATTCCTACCGGAAGTTACAAGCAGTCTGTTTTTTTTTTTTCGTAGGGGGCGCTAGCGCGCATTTTTCATTTTTGGGGTTTGGTTGCTTAATACGTGTTTTTGGCAAGCCTTACCGATGTGTGTGCCAAATTTGGTGAGTTTTGGAGCATGGTCAGTGGGTCAAATTAGGGTTCAAAGTTGCGGAAAAATAATAATAATAATAATAAGAAACGTTACAGATTCAATAGGGTCCTTGCATGGCAAAGGACATGGATGTCCTTTGCCATTGCAGGGCGGACCCTAATTAAAGCTGCAAGCAGCGTTGGTCGGGTCCGCCGTTGGCCGCCGCCGCCGCCGCCGTGTCCCGAGTCCCGATCTTAATCAGACCTCCATAGAAGTTTTTGTTTCATCACTCTATGACATTCCTAACAGAATTTACAAGCAGTTTTGTCAGTTTTTTTCCTAGGGGGAGCTAGAGCACAATTTTCATTTTTGGGGTTTGTTTTTTTATTGGATGGCAATTTTCACCAGTCCTGATGTGTGTGTAAAATTTGGTGAGTTTTGAAGTATGTTAAGGGGGTCAAATTACAGATTGGTGTTTCTGGATGTTGTTGATAAATGGCTTTCGCTTGGCATAGTATAGCTTTAACTGGCACTTTGAAGCATTTTAAGGGGGTCAAATATCAGTTCAAAGAGGCAAAAAAGGCATTTTTTGCAAATATTTTGTTTTGAAGGGGTTTTTGTCAACTTCCTGTTGATTTTAGGTATAGAAGTGTTTAATGGAAATGTAGGTCCAAGTCAGACCTACATAGAGGTTTTTGTTTCATGTCCCTATGACATTCCTAACGGAAGTTACAAGCAGTTTTGTCTGGAAAAAGGTGACGGCTTTTTACAAAACTTTTATTTTGAAGGGGTGATTGCCAACTTCCTGTTGATTTTAACTAAATGATGCCAATTATCAAAATGTAGGTCCAAGTGAGACCTACATTGAGGTTTTTGTTTAATGTCTGTCTGACATTCCTACCAGAAGTTACAAGCAGTTTGATCTGTTTCCTCTTCCTAGGATCAGTTTTTTCTGTGTTTTATTCAAAAATTGCAATAGAGCGCAATTTTGAGTTTAAAGGTTTGTTTTTTTCACTAGATCGCAATGTTTGCCAGTCCTGATGTGTGTGCCATGTTTGGTGAGTTTTGAAGCATTTTAAGGGGGTCAAATTTCAGTTCAAAGAGGCAGAAATTGACTTTTTTGCGAAAATTTTGTTTTGAAGGGGTTTTTGCCAACTTCCTGTTGATTTTTGCTATAGAAGTGCTTCATTGGAAATGTAGGTCTAAGTCTGATCTACATAGAGGTTTTTGTTCCATGTCTCTACGACATTCCCAACGGAAGTTACAAGCAGTCTGTTTTTTGTCTCTTCCTAGGGGGCGCTAGCGCGCAATTTTAATTTTTGGGGTTTGGTTACCTAATAAGTTGGTCTGCCGCTCCATACCGATGTGTGTGTCAAATTTGGTGAGTTTTGAAGCATGTTAAGGGGGTCAAATTAGGGTATTGTTTGTGTTGTATTCCTAGGGGGCGCTAGAGCACAATTTTGAGTTTTTGGGTTTGGTTTTTTCATTAACTCGCAATTGTTGCCAGTCCTGATGTGTGTGCCAAGTTTGGTGAGTTTTGAAGCATTTTAAGGGGGTCAAATTACAGCTCAAAGAGGCAAAAATGAAATTTTTTATGCAAATTTGCGCAGGGGTTCTTTGAAGGCGCGTAAAATCAAAACCTGAAAACTTATCACAACTTTGATCTATACTTTTAATCAGAAGGGTTCAAACTCTCTCCTGTGCGAGTTTGAAGCCGAAACGACAAACGCACTGGGAGAAGTGTCGATTTGAAAAAGGTGACGGGTTTTTACAAAACTTTTATTTTGAAGGGGTAATTGCCAACTTCCTGTTTATTTTTTCTGCTAGCTGTCAATTATTAAAATGTAGGTCTAAGTGAGACCTACATAGAAGTTTTTGTTTCATGTCTTTCCGGCATTCCTACCGGAAGTTACAAGCAGTTTTGTCCGTGGTTTCTTCCTGGAAGCAGTTTTTTCTGTGTTTTATTGAAAAATTGCGCTAGAGCGCAATTTTGAGTTTTATTATATTTTTTTTTCATTAGATTGCAATTTCTGCAAGTCCTGATGTGTCTGCCAAGTTTGGTGAGTTTTGAAGCATGTTAAGGGGGTCAAATTACAGCTCAAAGAGGCAAAAATAGCATTTTTTTGCGAAAATTTTGCTTTGAATGGGTTTTTGCAATATTTCTGTTGATTTTTGCCCCAGAACATACTATTATGAAATGTAGGTCTAAGTCAGATTTACATAGAGGTTTTCGTTTCATGTCTCTACGACATTCCTAACGGAAGTTACAATCAGTATGTTTTTTTTTTTTCATAGGGGGCGCTAGCGCGCAATTTTGTATTTTGGAGTTTGGTTGCTTAATATGTGTTTTTGCCAAGCCTTACCGATGTGTGTGCCAAATTTGGTGAGTTTTGAAGCATGTCAAGGGGGTCAAATTAGGGTGCGAAGCTGCGGAATAATAATAATAATAATTAAAGCTGCAAGCAGCGTTGGTCGGGTCCGCCGTTGGCCGCCGCCGCCGCCGCCGTGTCCCGAGTCCCGATCTTAGTCAGACCAACATAGAAGTTTTTATTTCATCACTCTACGACATTCCTAAGAGAATTTACAAGCAGTTTTATCAGTTTATTTTCCTAGGGGGCGCTAGAGCACAATTTTCATTTTTGGGGTTTGGTTTTTTTATTGGATGGCAATTTTCACCAGTCCTGATGTGTGTGTAAAATTTGGTGAGTTTTGAAGCATGTTAAGGGGGTCAAATTATAGTTTTGCCTTTCTGGATGTTGTTGATAAATGGCTTTCGCTTGGCATTGTATAGCTTTAACTTGCACTTTGAAGCATTTTAAGGGAGTCAAATTTCAGTTCAAAGAGGCAAAAAAGGCATATTTTGCGAAGATTTTGTTTTGAAGGGGTTTTTGCTAACTTCCTGTTGATTGTAGGTATAGAAGTGTTTATTGGAAATGTAGGTCTAAGTCAGACCTACACAGAGGTTTTTGTTTCATGTCTCTACGACATTCCTAACGGAAGTTACAAGCAGTCTGTTTTTTGTCTCTTCCTAGGGGGCGCTAGCTTGCAATTTTAATTTTTGGGGTTTGGTTGCTTAATAAGTTGGTCTGCCGCTCCATACCGATGTGTGTGTCAATTTTGGTGAGTTTTGAAGCATGTTAAGGGGGTCAAATTAGGGTGCGAAGGTGCGAGCGCGCCTTGGGTTGCTGTCCCCGAGCCCCACGGCAGGAGAAGCCTTGGTGCCACTATTTAATGCATTGTGAAAGTAATGCAGTTGTTGTATTGAAGTGAAAATATCAAGCTTCCTGTTGATTTTGGCCAAAGTATGTTAGTTATTCAAATGTAGGTCTAAGTCAGACCTACATAGTGGTTTTTGTTTCATGTCTCTTTGACATTCCTACCGGAAGTTACAAGCAGTTTTGTCTTTGTTTTCTTCCTAGGAGCAGTTTGTCTGTGTTGTATTCCTAGGGGGCGCTAGAGCACAATTTTGAGTTTTGGGGTTTGTTTTTTTCACTAGATCGCAATTGTTGCCAGTCCTGATGTGTGTGCCAAGTTTGGTGATTTTTGAAGCATTTTAAGGGGGTCAAAGTACAGCTCAAAGAGGTAAAAATTATCTTTTTTAGGAAAATTTGCGCAGCGGATCTTTGAAGGCGCGTAAAATCAAACCCTTAAAACTTATCAAAATTTTGATCTATACTTTCAATCAGAAGGGTTCAAACTCTCTCCTGTGCGAGTTTGAAGCCGAAACGACAAACGCGCTCAGAGGAGATAACTTTTGAAGAAAGGTGACGGATTTTCACAAAACTTTTATTTTGAAGGGGTAATTGACAACTTCCTGTTGATTTTTTCTGCAGGCTGTCAATTATTAAAATGTAGGTCTAAGTGAGACCTACATCGTGGTTTTTGTTTCATGTCTTTCCGGCATTCCTACCGGAAGTTACAAGCAGTTTTGTCTGTGTTTTCCTCCTGAAAGCAGTTTTGTCTGTGTTTTATTCAAAAATTGCTCTAGAGCGCAATTTTGAGTTTTATTAATTTTTTTTTTCATTAGATCGCAATTTCTGCCAGTCCTGGTGTGTCTGCCAAGTTTGGTGAGTTTTGAAGCATTCTAAGGGGGTCAAATTGCAGCTCAAAGAGGCAAAAATAGCATTTTTTTGCGAAAATGTTGCTTTGAATGAGTTTTTGCAAAATTTCTGTTGATTTTGGGTATAGACATTTTTTATTGGAAATGTAGGTCTAAGTCAGACCTACACAGAGGTTTTTGTTTCATGTCTCTACGACATTCCTGACGGAAGTTACAAGCAGTCTGTTTTTTTTTTGTTCCTAGGGGGCGCTAGTGCGCAATTTTCATTTTTGGGGTATGGTTGCTTAATATGTTGGGCTGTCCCAGTACACCGACGTGTGTGTCAACTTTGGTGAGTTTTGAAGCATGTTAAGGGGGTCAAATTAGGGTGAGAAGGTGCGGAATAAACAATAATAATAATAATAAAACGCAGCAGATTCAATAGGGTCCTTGCATGGCAAAGGACATGGATGTCCTTTGCCATTGCAGGGCGGACCCTAATTAAAGCTGCAAGCAGCGTTGGTCGGGTCCGCCGTTGGCCGCCGCCGCCGCCGTCGTGTCCCGAGTCCCGATCTTAGTCAGACCTCCATAGAAGTTTTTGTTTCATGTCTCTACGACATTCCTAATAGAAGTTACAAGCAGTTTTGTCTGGAAAAAGGTGACGGCTTTTTACAAAACTTTTATTTTGAAGGGGTAATTGGCAACTTCCTGTTGATTTTAACTGAAAGATGCCAATTATCAAAATGTAGGTCTAAGTCAGACCTACACAGAGGTTTTTGTTTCATGTCTCTACGACATTCCTAACGGAAGTTACAAGCAGTCTGTTTTTTGTCTCTTCCTAGGGGGCGCTAGCGCGCAATTTTCATTTTCGGGGTTTGGTTGCTTAATAGGTTGGTCTGCCGCTCCATACCGATGTGTGTGTCAATTTTGGTGAGTTTTGAAGCAAGTTAAGGGTGTCAAATTAGGGTGCGAAGGTGCGAGCGCGCCTTGGGTTGCTGTCCCCGAGCCCCACGGCAGGAGAAGCCTTGGTGACACTATTTAATGCATTGTGAAAGTAATGCAGTTGTTGTATTGAAGTGAAAATATCAAGTTCCCTGTTGATTTTTGCCAAAGTATGTTAATTATTCAAATGTAGGTCTAAGTCAGACCTACATAGTGGTTTTTGTTTCATGTCTCTACGACATTCCTACCGGAAGTTACAAGCAGTTTTGTCTTTGTTTTCTTCCTAGGAGTAGTTTGTCTGTGTTGTATTCCTAGGGGGCGCTAGAGCACAATTTTGAGTTTTGGGGTTTGGTTTTTTCATCAGCTCGCAATTGTTGCCAGTCCTGATGTGTGTGCCAAGTTTGGTGAGTTTTGAAGCATTTTAAGGGGGTCAAATTACAGCTCAAAGAGGTAAAAATTATCTTTTTTAGGAAAATTTGCGCAGGGGATCTTTGAAGGCGCGTAAAATCAAACCCTTAAAACTTATCACAATTTTGTCCGACCACTTTTTTTAAAAGGGTTCAATCTCTCTCCTGTGCGAGTTTGAAGCCGAAACGACAAACGCACTGGGAGGAGTTTCGATTTGAAAAAGGTTACGGGTTTTCACGAAAACTTTTATTTTGAAGGGGTAATTGCCAACTTCCTGTTGATTTTTTCTGCTAGCTGTCAATTATTAAAATGTAGGTCTAAGTAAGACCTACATAGAAGTTTTTGTTTCATGTCTTTCCGACATTCCTACTGGAAGTTACAAGCAGTTTTGTCTATGTTTTCTTCCTGGAAGCAGTTTTTTCTGTGTTTTATTCAAAAATTGCGCTAGAGCGCAATTTTGATTTTTTTTTTTTTTTTTTTTCATTAGATCGCAATTTCTGCCAGTCCTGATGTGTGTGCCAAGTTTGGTGAGTTTTGAAGCATTTTAAGGGGGTCAAATTACAGCTCAAAGAGGCAAAATTTGCATTTTTTTGTGAAAATTTGGCTTTGAATGGGTTTTTGAAAATTTTTTGTTGATTTTGGCCCCAGAAGATACAATTATGGAATTTAGGTCTAAGTCAGACCTACATAGAGGTTTTTGTTTCATGTCTCTACGACATTCCTAACGGAAGTTACAAGCAGTCTGTTTTTTTTTTCGTTTTAGGGGGCGCTAGAGCGCAATTTTGATTTTTGGGGTTTGGTTGCTTAATAAGTTGGGAAGGCCCACCGTACCGACGTGTGTGTCAACTTTGGTGAGTTTTGAAGCATGTTAAGGGGGTCAAATTAGGGTGTGAAGGAGCGGAATAAACAATAATAATAATAATTAAAGCTGCAAGCAGCGTTGGTCGGGTCCGCCGTTGGCCGCCGCCGCCGCCGCCGTGTCCCGAGTCCCGATCTTAGTCAGACCTACATAGAGGTCTTTGTTTCATGTCTCTACGACATTCCTAACAGAAGTTACAAGCAGTTTTGTCTGGAAAAAGGTGACGGCTTTTTACAAAACTTTTATTTTGAAGGGGTAATTGCCAACTTCCTGTTGATTTTAACTGACAGATGCCACCTATCAAAATGTATGTCTAAGTGAGACCTACACAGAGGTTTTTGTTTCATGTCAGTCCGACGTTCCTACCAGAAGTTACAAGCAGTTTTATCCGTTTCCTCTTCCTAGGAGCAGTTTTTCTGTGTTTTTTTCAAAAATTGCAATAGAGCGCAATTTTGAGTTTTAAGGTTTGGTTTTTTCACTAGATCGCAATTTCTGCCAGTCCTGATGTGTGTGCCAAGTTTGGTGAGTTTTGAAGCATTTTAAGGGGGTCACATTAAAGCTCAAAGAGGCAAAAATAGCGTTTTTTGCGAAAATGTTGCTTTGAATGAGTTTTTGCAAAATTTCTGTTGATTTTGGGTATAGACCTTTTTAATTGGAAATGTAGGTCTTAGTCAGACCTACACAGAGGTTTTTGTTTCATGTCTCTACGACACTCCTAACGGAAGTTACAAGCAGTCTGTTTTTTGTCTCTTCCTATGGGGCGCTAGCTAGCAATTTTAATTTTTGGGGTTTGATTGCTTAATAAGTTGGTCTGCCGCTCCATACCGATGTGTGTGCCAATTTTGGTGAGTTTTGAAGCATGTTAAGGGGGTCAAATTAGGGTGCGAAGGTGCGAGCGCGCCTTGGGTTGCTGTCCCCGAGCCCCACGGCAGGAGAAGCCTTGCTGCCACTATTTAATGCATTGTGAAAGTAATGCAGTTGTTGTACTGAAGTGAAAATATCTAGCTTCCTGTTGATTTTTGCCAAAGTATGTTAATTATTCAAATGTAGGTCTAGGTCAGACCTACATAGTGGTTTTTGTTTCGTGTCTCTACGACATTCCTACCGGAAGTTACAAGCAGTTTTGTCTTTGTTTTCTTCCTAGGAGTAGTTTGTCTGTGTTGTATTCCTAGGGGGCGCTAGAGCACAATTTTGAGTTTTGGGGTTTGGTTTTTTCACTAGGTCGCAATTGTTGCCAGTCCTGATGTGTGTGCCAAGTTTGGTGAGTTTTGAAGCATTTTAAGGGGGTCAAATTACAGCTCAAATAGGCAAAAATGACATTTTTTCGGAAAATTTGCGCAGGGGTTCTTTGAAGGCGCATAAAATCAAAACCATAAAACTTATCACAACTTTGTCCGACCACTTTTTTTAAAAGGGTCCAATCTCTCTCCTGTGCGAGTTTGAAGCCGAAACGACAAACGCACTGGGAGGAGTTTCGATTTGAAAAAGGTGACGGGTTTTTACAAAACTTTTATTTTGAAGGGGTAATTGCCAACTTCCTGTTGATTATTTCTGCTAGCTGTCAATTACTAAAATGTAGGTCTTAATGAGACCTACATAGAAGTTTTTGTTTCATGTCTTTCCGGCATTCCTACCCGAAGTTACAAGCAGTTTTGTCTGTGGTTTCTTCCTGGAAGCAGTTTTTTCTGTGTTTTATTGAAAAATTGCGCTACAGCACAATTTTGAGATTTTTTTTTTTTTTTTTTCATTAGATCACAATTTCTGCCAGTCCTGATGTGTGTGCCAAGTTTGGTGAGTTTTGAAGCATTTTAAGGGGGTCAAATTGCAGCTCAAAGAGGCAAAAATAGCGTTTTTTGGCGAAAATTTTGCTTTGAAAGGGTTTTGCAAAATTTCTGTTGATTTTAGGTATAGGAGTTTCTGATGGGGAATTTAGGTCTAGGTCAGTTCTACATAGAGGATTTTGTTTCATGTCTCTACGACATTCCTACCGGAAGTTACAAGCAGTCTGTTTTTTTTTTTTCGTAGGGGGCGCTAGCGCGCATTTTTCATTTTTGGGGTTTGGTTGCTTAATACGTGTTTTTGGCAAGCCTTACCGATGTGTGTGCCAAATTTGGTGAGTTTTGGAGCATGGTCAGTGGGTCAAATTAGGGTTCAAAGTTGCGGAAAAATAATAATAATAATAATAAGAAACGTTACAGATTCAATAGGGTCCTTGCATGGCAAAGGACATGGATGTCCTTTGCCATTGCAGGGCGGACCCTAATTAAAGCTGCAAGCAGCGTTGGTCGGGTCCGCCGTTGGCCGCCGCCGCCGCCGCCGTGTCCCGAGTCCCGATCTTAATCAGACCTCCATAGAAGTTTTTGTTTCATCACTCTATGACATTCCTAACAGAATTTACAAGCAGTTTTGTCAGTTTTTTTCCTAGGGGGAGCTAGAGCACAATTTTCATTTTTGGGGTTTGTTTTTTTATTGGATGGCAATTTTCACCAGTCCTGATGTGTGTGTAAAATTTGGTGAGTTTTGAAGTATGTTAAGGGGGTCAAATTACAGATTGGTGTTTCTGGATGTTGTTGATAAATGGCTTTCGCTTGGCATAGTATAGCTTTAACTGGCACTTTGAAGCATTTTAAGGGGGTCAAATATCAGTTCAAAGAGGCAAAAAAGGCATTTTTTGCAAATATTTTGTTTTGAAGGGGTTTTTGTCAACTTCCTGTTGATTTTAGGTATAGAAGTGTTTAATGGAAATGTAGGTCCAAGTCAGACCTACATAGAGGTTTTTGTTTCATGTCCCTATGACATTCCTAACGGAAGTTACAAGCAGTTTTGTCTGGAAAAAGGTGACGGCTTTTTACAAAACTTTTATTTTGAAGGGGTGATTGCCAACTTCCTGTTGATTTTAACTAAATGATGCCAATTATCAAAATGTAGGTCCAAGTGAGACCTACATTGAGGTTTTTGTTTAATGTCTGTCTGACATTCCTACCAGAAGTTACAAGCAGTTTGATCTGTTTCCTCTTCCTAGGATCAGTTTTTTCTGTGTTTTATTCAAAAATTGCAATAGAGCGCAATTTTGAGTTTAAAGGTTTGTTTTTTTCACTAGATCGCAATGTTTGCCAGTCCTGATGTGTGTGCCATGTTTGGTGAGTTTTGAAGCATTTTAAGGGGGTCAAATTTCAGTTCAAAGAGGCAGAAATTGACTTTTTTGCGAAAATTTTGTTTTGAAGGGGTTTTTGCCAACTTCCTGTTGATTTTTGCTATAGAAGTGCTTCATTGGAAATGTAGGTCTAAGTCTGATCTACATAGAGGTTTTTGTTCCATGTCTCTACGACATTCCCAACGGAAGTTACAAGCAGTCTGTTTTTTGTCTCTTCCTAGGGGGCGCTAGCGCGCAATTTTAATTTTTGGGGTTTGGTTACCTAATAAGTTGGTCTGCCGCTCCATACCGATGTGTGTGTCAAATTTGGTGAGTTTTGAAGCATGTTAAGGGGGTCAAATTAGGGTATTGTTTGTGTTGTATTCCTAGGGGGCGCTAGAGCACAATTTTGAGTTTTTGGGTTTGGTTTTTTCATTAACTCGCAATTGTTGCCAGTCCTGATGTGTGTGCCAAGTTTGGTGAGTTTTGAAGCATTTTAAGGGGGTCAAATTACAGCTCAAAGAGGCAAAAATGAAATTTTTTATGCAAATTTGCGCAGGGGTTCTTTGAAGGCGCGTAAAATCAAAACCTGAAAACTTATCACAACTTTGATCTATACTTTTAATCAGAAGGGTTCAAACTCTCTCCTGTGCGAGTTTGAAGCCGAAACGACAAACGCACTGGGAGAAGTGTCGATTTGAAAAAGGTGACGGGTTTTTACAAAACTTTTATTTTGAAGGGGTAATTGCCAACTTCCTGTTTATTTTTTCTGCTAGCTGTCAATTATTAAAATGTAGGTCTAAGTGAGACCTACATAGAAGTTTTTGTTTCATGTCTTTCCGGCATTCCTACCGGAAGTTACAAGCAGTTTTGTCCGTGGTTTCTTCCTGGAAGCAGTTTTTTCTGTGTTTTATTGAAAAATTGCGCTAGAGCGCAATTTTGAGTTTTATTATATTTTTTTTTCATTAGATTGCAATTTCTGCAAGTCCTGATGTGTCTGCCAAGTTTGGTGAGTTTTGAAGCATGTTAAGGGGGTCAAATTACAGCTCAAAGAGGCAAAAATAGCATTTTTTTGCGAAAATTTTGCTTTGAATGGGTTTTTGCAATATTTCTGTTGATTTTTGCCCCAGAACATACTATTATGAAATGTAGGTCTAAGTCAGATTTACATAGAGGTTTTCGTTTCATGTCTCTACGACATTCCTAACGGAAGTTACAATCAGTATGTTTTTTTTTTTTCATAGGGGGCGCTAGCGCGCAATTTTGTATTTTGGAGTTTGGTTGCTTAATATGTGTTTTTGCCAAGCCTTACCGATGTGTGTGCCAAATTTGGTGAGTTTTGAAGCATGTCAAGGGGGTCAAATTAGGGTGCGAAGCTGCGGAATAATAATAATAATAATAATAAAACGCAGCAGATTCAATAGGGTCCTTGCATGGCAAAGGACATGGATGTCCTTTGCCATTGCAGGGCGGACCCTAATAATAAAACGCAGCAGATTCAATAGGGTCCTTGCATGGCAAAGGACATGGATGTCCTTTGCCATTGCAGGGCGGACCCTAATTAAAGCTGCAAGCAGCGTTGGTCGGGTCCGCCGTTGGCCGCCGCCGCCGTGTCCCGAGTCCCGATCTTAGTCAGACCTACATAGAGGTCTTTGTTTCATGTCTCTACGACATTCCTAACAGAAGTTACAAGCAGTTTTGTCTGGAAAAAGGTGACGGCTTTTTACAAAACTTTTATTTTGAAGGGGTAATTGCCAACTTCCTGTTGATTTCAACTGAAAGATGCCAATCATCAAAATGTAGGTGTAAGTGAGACCTACATAGAGTTTTTTGTTTCATGTCTGTCCGACGTTCCTACCAGAAGTTACAAGCAGTTTTATCCGTTTCCTCTTCCTAGGAGCAGTTTTTCTGTGTTTTGTTCAAAAATTGCAATAGAGCGCAATTTTGAGTTTTAAGGTTTGGTTTTTTCACTAGATCGCAATTTCTGCCAGTCCTGATGTGTGTGCCAAGTTTGGTGAGTTTTGAAGCATTTTAAGGGGATCAAATTGCAGCTCAAAGAGGCAAAAATAGCATTTTTTTGCGAAAATTTTGCTTTGAATGAGTTTTTGCAAGATTTCTGTTGATTTTGGGTATAGACATTTTTTATTGGAAATGTAGGTCTAAGTCAGACCTACACAGAGGTTTTTGTTTCATGTCTCTACGACATTCCTGACGGAAGTTACAAGCGATTTGTTTTTGTTTTTTGCTAGGGGGCGCTAGCGCGCAATTTTCATTTTTGGGGTTTGGTTGCTTAATATGTTGGGGAGGGACACCGTACCGACGTGTGTGTCAACTTTGGTGAGTTTTGAAGCATGTTAAGGGGGTCAAATTAGGGTATTGTTTGTGTTGTATTCCTAGGGGGCGCTAGAGCACAATTTTGAGTTTTGGGGTTTGGTTTTTTCATTAACTCGCAATTGTTGCCAGTCCTGATGTGTGTGCCAAGTTTGGTGAGTTTTGAAGCATTTTAAGGGGGTCAAATTACAGCTCAAAGAGGTAAAAATGATATTTTTTTGGAAAATTTGCGCAGGGGTTCTTTGAAGGCGCGTAAAATCAAAACCTTAGAACTTATCACAACTTTGTCCGACCACTTTTTTTAAAAGGGTTCAATCTCTCTCCTGTGCGAGTTTGAAGCCGAAACGACAAACGCACTGGGAGGAGTTTCGATTTGAAAAAGGTGACGGGTTTTTACAAAACTTTTATTTTGAAGGGGTAATTGCCAACTTCCTGTTGATTATTTCTGCTAGCTGTCAATTACTAAAATGTAGGTCTTAATGAGACCTACATAGAAGTTTTTGTTTCATGTCTTTCCGACATTCCTACCCGAAGTTACAAGCAGTTTTGTCTGTTGTTTCTTCCTGGAAGCAGTTTTTTCTGTGTTTTATTGAAAAATTAAGCTAGAGCGCAATTTTGAGTTATTTTTTTTTTTTTTTTCATTAGATTGCAATTTCTGCCAGTCCTGATGTGTCTGCCAAGTTTGGTGAGTTTTGAAGCATTTTAAGGGGGTCAAATTACAGCTCAAAGAGGCAAAAATAGCATTTTTTTGCAAAAATTTTGCTTTGAATGGGTTTTTGCAAAATTTCTGTTGATTTTTGCCCGAGAACATACTATTATGAAATGTAGGTCTAAGTCAAATTTACATAGAGGTTTTCGTTTCACGTCTCTACGACATTCCTAACGGAAGTTACAAGCAGTTTTTTTTTTTTTTTTCATAGGGGGCGCTAGCGCGCAATTTTGTATTTTGGGGTTTGGTTGCTTAATATGTGTTTTTGCCAAGCCTTACCGATGTGTGTTTAAAATTTGGTGAGTTTTGGAGCATGGTCAGTGGGTCAAATTAGGGTTCGAAGCTGCGGAATAATAATAATAATAATAATTAAAGCTGCAAGCAGCGTTGGTCGGGTCCGCCGTTGGCCGCCGCCGCCGCCGCCGTGTCCCGAGTCCCGATCTTAGTCAGACCTACATAGAGGTCTTTGTTTCATGTCTCTACGACATTCCTAACAGAAGTTACAAGCAGTTTTGTCTGGAAAAAGGTGACGGCTTTTTACAAAACTTTTATTTTGATGGGGTAATTGCCAACTTCCTGTTGATTTTAACTGAAAGATGCCACCTATCAAAATGTAGGTCTAAGTGAGACCTACACAGAGGTTTTTGTTTCATGTCTGTCCGACGTTCCTACCAGAAGTTACAGGCAGTTTTATCCGTTTCCTCTTCCTAGGAGCAGTTTTTCTGTGTTTTTTTCAAAAATTGCAATAGAGCGCAATTTTGAGTTTTAAGGTTTGGTTTTTTCACTAGATCGCAATTTCTGCCAGTCCTGATGTGTGTGCCAAGTTTGGTGAGTTTTGAAGCATTTTAAGGGGGTCAAATTAAAGCTCAAAGAGGCAAAAATAGCGTTTTTTGCGTAAATGTTACTTTGAATGAGTTTTTGCAAAATTTCTGTTGATTTTGGGTATAGACATTTTTTATTGGAAATGTAGATCTTAGTCAGACCTACACAGAGGTTTTTGTTTCATGTCTCTACGACATTCCTAACGGAAGTTACAAGCAGTCTGTTTTTTGTCTCTTCCTAGGGGGCGCTAGCGCGCAATTTTCATTTTTGGGGTTTGGTTGCTTAATAAGTTGGTCTGCTGCTCCATACCGATGTGTGTGTCAATTTTGGTGAGTTTTGAAGCATGTTAAGGGGGTCAAATTAGGGTGCGAAGGCGCGAACGCGCCTTGGGTTGCTGCCCCCGAGCCCCACGGCAGGAGAAGCCTTGCTGCCACTATTTAATGCATTGTGATAGTAATGCAGTTGTTGTATTGAAGTGAAAATATCTAGCTTCCTGTTGATTTTTGCCAAAGTATGTTAATTATTCAAATGTAGGTCTAAGTCAGACCTACACAGTGGTTTTTGTTTCATGTCTCTACGACATTCCTACCGGAAGTTACAAGCAGTTTTGTCTTTGTTTTCTTCCTAGGAGCAGTTTGTCTGTGTTGTATTCCTAGGGGGCGCTAGAGCACAATTTTGAGTTTTGGAGTTTGGTTTTTTTATCAGCTCGCAATTGTTGCCAGTCCTGATGTGTGTGCCAAGTTTGGTGAGTTTTGAAGCATTTTAAGGGGGTCAAATTACAGCTCAAAGAGGTAAAAATGATATTTTGTTGGAAAATTTGCGCAGGGGATCTTTGAAGGCGCGTAAAATCAAAACCTTAAAACTTATCACAACTTTGTCCGACCACTTTTTTTAAAAGGGTTCAATCTCTCTCCTGTGCGAGTTTGAAGCCGAAACGACAAACGCACTGGGAGGAGTTTCGATTTGAAAAAGGTGACGGGTTTTCACGAAAACTTTTATTTTGAAGGCGTAATTGCCAACTTCCTGTTGATTATTTCTGCTAGCTGTCAATTATTAAAATGTAGGTCTAAGTCAGACCTACATAGAAGTTTTTGTTTCATGTCTTTCCGACATTCCTACCGGAAGTTACAAGCAGTTTTGTCTGTGTTTTCTTCCTAGAAGCAGTTTTTTCTGTGTTTCATTCAAAAAATTTTGTAGAGCGCAATTTTGAGTTTTATGATTTTTTTTTTTCATTAAATCACAATTTCTGCCAGTCCTGATGTGTCTGCCAAGTTTGGTGAGTTTTGAAGCATTCTAAGGGGGTCAAATTACAGCTCAAAGAGGCAAAAATAGCATTTTTTGTGAAAATTTTGCTTTGAATGGGTTTTTGCAAAATTTCTGTAAATTTTTGCCCTAGAATATACAATTATGAAATTTAGGTCGAAGTCAGACCTACATAGAGGTTTTTGTTTCATGTCTCTACGACATTCCTAACGGAAGTTACAAGCAGTCTCTTTTTTTTTTCTTCCTAGGGGGCGCTATTGCGCAATTTTGATTTTTATGATTTGGCTCCCTAATATGTTGGGAAGGCATGAAAGACCGACGTGTGTGTCAAATTTGGTGAGTTTTGAAATATGTTAAGAGGGTGAAATTGGGGCGCGACGGTGCGGAAGAAAGAAAGAAAGAATAATAAAACGCAGCAGGAACAATAGGGTCCTTGCATGGCAAAGGACATGGATGTCCTTTGCCATTGCAGGGCGGACCCTAATAAAACGCAGCAGATTCAATAGGGTCCTTGCCATGGCAAAGGACATGGATGTCCTTTGCCATTGCAGGGCGGACCCTAATAATAAAACGCTACAGATTCAATAGGGTCCTTGCCTTAGCAAAGGACATGGATGTCCTTTGCTGGCAGGGCGGACCCTAATAATATTGTATTTTCTGGACCATAGAGCGCACCAATACATACCCACAAAATTTTTGAAGAAAAATGTTGTTATTTCATTCATTAGCTGCACTTGTACTTCCGGTTTAAAGCACTTACTGAAATACCGTAAACATTCAGCCCGCGGCACCTGCAGTAAGCAAACTTGTCCAAAAGATGGCGCCATAACACAAAGGATAACAATTCTATTCAGTGTCACTGCTTGTAAACGATAACTATTTTTTTAACAAAAACATTATGGCTGTTAGCAGGAAAAAATACATCAATTAGCCGCACGGTTTTATAAGCTGCAGGGTCCAAAGCATAGAAAGAAAAATAGAGGCTTCTAATATTAAATGTATAGTAGTTTACTTGAAGGTAATATTGTGTTTTTATAAACTTCTTAATGCCTTTTTCATTGTATAAAATTAAAAACCATTTATGGTCTGACTTTCATTTTTAAAAAGAGCCCATGCGGTTATCTATGTCTTCGGATACTTTGTTGTAAAACTCCTCCCTAATTTATTTTAGTTTGGTAAAAGTCTTAGAGTTGCTTTGCCTCTCTGTAGTAAAAGACCATCGACAAGCACCGTACATCCCCCCCTACCTGTTGAACCAGAGTACTTCGCACCTCATCATATGACGTATCTCTGCAGTTTATTGGTTTGATTCATGGATCGAAAATTCAAGATTTAGCTAGACTGATCTAAAATCTTCATTAAGGACATTAAATATACAGGCTGCAGAAAGTAATGGTGTACAATAACTGTTTCTGTAAATATTACTTGAGACATTGTGACAAATGGAAACGGGCACATGCCAATCAACCCAGTTTATGAGGGATTGTGCAGTCAAAGGGTAGGCTCAGCTCACATAGCTTAATCTTGGGTTTCTGTCCTGTATTTTACTTACAAGAATGTTAAAAATAATTAGAATCATTCAGAAAAAACCTTTATCAATTAGTTCAACTGACAAATATTAATAGCAGTACTTTTTTAAAATCATTACTCTTTTTTTTTTTTTTCATATTGGTGAAATCGCACCAATGTGACAACCTTAGGTCATGTCCGTAAATATTTCCCACACATTAGGAAAAAAAAAAAACTCATGTTCACATTCACTGGCTTTTATCCAATTATTTTGTCCAATCTGAATTCTGAAGCTACAGTAACACATCAGTTCTTCAAAATGAAGGCGACAGCTTCCCATTTTGTTAGTAATCGTGTAATTTCTTGATTAGTTTGTTTAATTAACTGAGTAATCAAATAAAACAAAGTTTACAGCCACAATGTGTGTTATAGGGAAAATAGTTGAAATAAACAATAATTTTCCCGATTTCCATAACGTTTTTCTTTCTTTTTTTTTATTTTTATTAAAAGCACATCATCAATATTAAAATTACACTTTTAACACGTTTGCCTACTAAAGGTTCTGGACATTCGATGAAGTCTGGATTTGATACCTCCTTAAAGGCCTACTGAAACCCACTACTACCGACCACAGAGTCTGATAGTTTATATATCAATGATGAAATATTAACATTGCAACACATGCCAATACGGCCGGTTTATTTAACTAAATTACAATTTAAAATTTCCCGGGAAGTTTCCTGTTGAAAATGTCGCGGAATGATTACGCGATGGTGACGCGTGTTTGTGACGTTATTGCTTGGAGGGGACATATAAGCCCAGCACCACTTCCGGCTAAAAGTAGTCTCTTTTCATCGCGCAATTACACAGTATTTGGACATCTGTGTTGCTGAATCTTTTGCAATTTGTTCAATTAATATTGGAGAAATCAAAGTAGAAATATGTAGGTGGGAAGCTTTTAGCCTTTAGCCACACAAACACAAGGTGTTTCTTTGTTTAAAATTCCCGGAGGTGAAGCTTTACTATGGATCAGAGCGGTCAAGCGAACATGGATCACGACTACATGTCAACCAGCAGTTTTCAGTGAGAAAATTGTGGAAATAAGTTGCCTCTTACCGGAGATCAGCGGAGCCAGCGTCCTCCTGCAGCTGCCGTGACTTCTCTCTGAGACTCTGGCGTCAAAACACCCGTGGCAACACCACTCTGACTTTAAGGGACTCTTTAACTCACTAAAACACCAGCAGCACAATAGGCACATAAGGGATTTCCAAAAATTATCCTGGTAATTGTGTCTGAAAACATTTGAATCGCTCTCACTTGTCCTCGACTTTTTTTACTTTTTTAACTTTTTTTTCTTCTTTTTTTCATAGGCCTTCCCTCTAAATTTCCTCATCCAAGAATCTTTCATCCTCGCTCAAATTAATGGTGAAATTGTCGCTTTCTCGGTCCGAATAGCTTTTGCTGCTGGTGGCTCACATTATAAACAATGTGAGGATGTGAGGAGCCCACATCATTGACACATCATCTGCTACTTCGGGTAAAGGCAAGGCTTTTTTATTAGCGACCTAAAGTTGCGAACTTTATCGTCGATGTTCTTTACTAAATCCTTTCAGCAAAAATATGGCAATATCGCGAAATGATCAACTACGACACATAGAATGGACCTGCTATCCCCGTTTAAATAAGAAAATCTCATTTCAGTAGGCCTTTAATCGAACCAACAGAATATAAATCGAAGCGTGTTTCTATCTAGGTGATTTATTTAATAGATCAATTGTGTCAGCCCTAAGCAATATAATTAGATATTAGATGTGCAATGCTGTGTATAAAACCTTAAAAGGCAGCGCACACACAGCCCAAGAAACAATAGTAATACATTCATAATCGTCCATGCGTGTTAGAAGATGTACAGATGCACGTCTACTGCTACATGAAATGTCAGACAATATTTTCAATGCTCATTTTCTGTTTAACAAGGTTTAAAAACATGAGATAGTGCCACACATTACTATGACACAAACCAAAAAGGGCAACAAAAATTAATTTGCGTGTGGATGAGAGGACAAATATGTATTTTTTTTTTTTCATTTGTGCTTCATTATTTGTGTACTCAATGTAACACACTGGAATAATACCAACATGATCTAAGACTCACTAAAATATTGCGATATTGGTTTCCATGGTGCAGATCACAGGCTGCAAAGGCCAAACATTGATTCTTCTTCTTTTGAAGTTGACGTGCTAACCTTTATTTTTTTGCTCCCTGCTTCTACCTTTTCTCCAAAGCCTCTGCCAAAAAAGCCCTTTCAGTATTTGAAAGCTACATAAAGAAATCTTCTGATGCAGAGAGAAGATATTTATTTCTGAATTAAGGCTGTGCCGAATGAATACCAAGTGATGGTGGACCTTGAAAGGTGAGCAAAGACTCCTTGGAGTTTATGACAAGCATTCAGAAACACAGTATGAACCGGTGCAATGCATGAACTTAAAAAAAAGTGCTATAGAAGATAATGCATGTTTTAGTTTTGAACTTACAAGTGCTTGGCTTGACACTTGATCCACCACTGCCACAGACAAAGATGTGTTAGCCTCAGAGTCATCAAGGGCAATCTCAATGTTCTCCTGGAGAAAGACAGATAAAAATTACATCAGAAATTAATTGTATCTTTCCTTAATACATATATCACTGCATCAAAATATGGACCACTTCTAAGGTGAATGTGGCAAATGTACAGTATCGATATGTATTGAAGAATTGTGTTGATGTAATAATCAAGTGTGATAGTCTTTCAGTTTTATACTTCAGTATTATTTTACAGCATTCCACTTTGCCCTCAATACATGCAAGTTGCTTCTGTTGTGTGTGATTTGTCATATACAGCAGGGGTTCTTAAACTTTTTTTACCTTGGGGCCCAACTTTTCCACTACAGGGTCCCACTCAAATATCAATTGTACCTGCATTATGAACAGCCTCTTGATAGCAGTTTTTTCACAATTTGGAATATGCAGAAAATAAAAATACATGTGTTTTCTTGTCTCACATAGGCATTGTGGATGATGGGCAAAATTCACCCAAAGAAATGGTGTTCCCTTTTAACCACACCTTTATCCAAGTGCTGGCCCTCACAATTTGAAAGTTTTATTTTGCAGCAATACTCAATTAAAAATAACATATAGAGTATATTTAGTCACCAATGTGTGTTTTATTTTAATAAAACTAAGACAACGTATAAAAAACGAGACAAACTTTCAGTGAAAGTTTTCGTCTTGAAACGCACCATATGAAAACGGAGGTGTATGAAAACTAAGAAACTACTGTACTGCAAAGAAAATACTTTGGTCATATTTGGACAGAATAACAAGCCTATTTCTTAACAAACGGTTATATATATTGGTTTTAAAATTAGATGTCCTAAAACAACTTTGTAACTTCTATTATGATACCGGCATTGGAACTATTAGTATTTGACGATGCCGATATACAATATAGCCGATATGACATTAGCAAGAACCATAGAACATTAGATTTAACATATAGTGGGGAATGTTCAAAAATGCTGGATCAAGTGAAATTATTCAAACAGAGAACAATGAAAACCAATTACCTATTGATTAATACTGTCTGAAATGAACCCATGCTGTATTTAAAGAAAAACAGAATTTTTTGGGGAACTTTGTCAAACATTCACAAATCTTATGTGAAACAAGACAAACATCTTTCTTTTCTGTGTGTTTTAGATAGTGGAAAACTGCTAGTACAAAGAGGCTAACAATGCAGGTAAGGGGAAATCGGAACAGTTCAGTTGTGATCGATTCAATGCCCTGACAATACAATGACCTGAATAATTGAGAATATCCATAGGCACAAGTTATAAGGGTTTATTGTTGATCTATTAAAACATGGTTTGCCTCTATTCAAATTAGTTTAATCAAGAGAAGACTGACAACAATACATTTGTAATCAAAATGTATAAGCAGTTAATGCATACTTTATGCAAAATGGTTCTTCATTCCATCGCAGGAACGATGCAGGGGCATTGTTACTATTATGGCTGCAGCCTATGATCTTCAGAAAATCCATGATAGATTCTCTACTTTTACAGTGCTGAATAGAATAGACTATCAGGGAAAAAAATTGTATCCAATTCTCCTTGGACACATGGCCCCCTTGTGACTCCTAAAATGAATGTTACGTGTCACTTTCGCAATGAATGTCAAAACATTTAAAAGCCAAAACTTACATGCTGTCAGTACTGGTAATTAAGTTATCTAAAAACTTAATTTAATGATCATATTGTGATATGATCTACCGTTTGGGCGATAATAGGAGTGTCCTTTTTAAAATGTCCCCAATCTCAGATGACTACTATTGCATCATAATTTTCATCAGCCTGTTTCACCAAACGATCTTTCCAGTGTCTCTGTTTCATGTTCCTGGGGGCTGAGACACCTGCCTGATGTCTGACAAGCATGCCTTTCTAAGCCCTACTTCAATTGCATTCATCATCATGGCTTCTTAAAAAATAGGTACACCGTTTTTGTCATTAAATTCATAGGTCACAGCACCTCTGTCCTGACCTACATTGGTTAAGTCACAATGACCTTTGTACTTTTAACTTGTATTATATTTTTGATTAGTCTTGTAGAATATTTTATGTGTGCTTTCTGTTATTAAACTTACATTTTTAGGGTTTCCAGATCGGATAATTATATCCAAGAACCAAGTATCAGATGATATCAGCTTGCATCTAAAATCTTTGATACAAGCTCCGATACAAGCTATCCTTCAACGCATTTACTCTTGCAAAACTGGACAGCCAATTAACATTTAATAAGCCCACACAGTTGGTATTTGGTCATTCTTGTATTTCAGTGAAGTCACTCACAAAAGGAGCTAGCATCTACACAACACCTAAGCACACATTAGGGGTGTGAGGGTATTATAAATAAATAAATACTGCTGTTTTTCGGTATCAAAATCATTACAATAATACCGTGATGTGTGACCGTATAAAATGAAAACTTGGTCAGTCTAGTTTTTTGCTGGCACTTCAGAATTTGCCGGTCTGGAAGTAAACTACATCCCCAATAATTCCCTGGATGGGGCGAGTGTCCAGGGTCCATGTGCGGGAGGTCGTACAGGAGAAAGAAAGGATTGTTTTTTTCAGACATGTCCTGGAGATCAATAGGTCGTGAGTACAAACCAAGTCATACCAAAGACAACAAAAATGGGACTCATTACCTCCCTGCTTGGCACTCAGCATCAAGGGTTGGAATTGGGGGTTAAATCACCAAAATGATTCCTGAGCGCGGCCACCGCTGCTGCTCACTGTTCACTCACCTCCCAGGGGTGGAACAAGGGGATGGGTCAAATGCAGAGAGTAATTTCACCACACCTAGTGCATGTGTGACTATCAGTGGTACTTTAAGAGACGGGGTGGCGAAGTTGGTAGAGTGGCTGTGCCAGCAATCAGAGGGTTATTGGTTCAATCCCCACCTTCTACCATCCTTGTCACGTCCGTTGTGTTCTTGGGCAAGACACTTCACCCTTGCTCCTGATGGGTCCTGGTGAGCGCCTTTGCATGGCAGCTCCCGCCATCAGTGTGTGAATGTGTGTGTGAATGGGTGAATGTGGAAATACTGTCAAAGCGCTTTGGGCTCCTTAAAAAGGGGTAAAAAAGCGCTATAAAAGTAAAACCCATTTACCATTTAACTTTTTAACTAAAGTTTTCATGAAAATATATCCATAACCTGTTGAGTTATGTTACTAACAGACATCCAAACAAACCCTGGTGAAAACACAACCTCTTTGGCCTGCGTACTGCAAGGCAAACTCACTGGCTTCGTCCGAGTGTTTTCAAGACGACACATGAAGCCAGTCTGAAGTTGTGATGTTTTAACCCACATTTTTTTCAATTGCATTGAATCAACTCTCGACTTAAATGGAATTGTTATCCATCTTTAGAGTAGGAAATGCAGCAGGCAGCACCACGAACAAAAAAAAAGTTTGGTGACACTGCACTGCGGGCAACACAAGTAATATGAGAAGCAAATATATTTGATGCCAGCGAGGCCAAGCATCAATTTGTGAGGTATTTACATTATTAAAAGTTAAATTGTTAGTTAACTTTTCTGAGAATCAGCATTTTCCAAAGTGATTAAGATGTCCACTACAGAGGACACTGTTTCTCTAAAGTTAAAAAGTAAAAGACTAAAATTAACATTATTGTTTTACATTTGATAAACTGAACGTTTATATTGTCAGTTTTAAGACACTTAACTGAAAGTATATTTCAAAATATATTGTAATAATAATAAGATGGGATCATTTAAGCATCAAGTTTGAGTGTTTATCCTAAAAAATCTCAACTTAATTTTACACACTATGACATTTTTTTGCCTTTTTTTTTAACATATACCACAATAATATCATACCGTCGGCTTTATACCGTGATAAAAATGTACTGGCAGATTTTGATACCATTACATCTCTACTAGACAGTAGTACATATTAGGTGTCCTTAATTGAACAATAATGCAATATAAAATAATAAAATAATCAGAATCAGACATACTTTATTAATCCCTGAGGGGAAATTAAAACAGGTGTAATTTAGTTTCATATTACTTACACAACGCCGGAAGGGACAAGCGGTAGGAAATGGATGGATGGATGGATGGATGGATGAACCAAGTCTACAAGGCAGTATTAGAAAGTATCCACTAACAAAAGTGTCTGGATTTCATATAGGAAGCGAAACAGTTTCATAACGACACCCTTATTCATTATTGTGTAGCGTCGCTGGGCATGATTACAGACTCCCCGCACGCCCTTTGGCACCATTTTGTCCACAGTGGCTGAAATATTGTGTTCTTGTTGTGCTAAGTGGTGTGTTACATTTGCTTGCACCGTATGTTGAGTCCATGTTCTGTTTAATGACCCCTGTTCATTTAACCATGTGCCAACCTCATCTTCAAGCATGTTTTCAAGGACCTGATTGGCTCATGCTCGGCTGAATAAAGAGTCACTTGTGTTTAAGGGCTCTATAAATCAACTTTTAATGATTGATTGAAACACTGAGTCTTGTCCACCATCAAAATTAAAGTGCCTCTGACCCTCTCTTGCTGGCTAAAGCTCTCCAACATATTAATTGTTAATCTGCTTTGGTATCCAACAATTCAGCTACCTTGTAAGCTAACTATATTTTTATTTCAATTGGAAAATCGGGAAATGTTGATCTAAATCATATTAATGCAGCAATAGACTTTTATGTAGAAAGCTGTTTCTTATATTTTTTCCTGCTCATCCATCTATTTGTTGGGGCCCAGGGGCCCCGCTCATTAAGAACCAAAATATAAGAAACACATTTCATTAGCATAATACACATATTGTTAAATTAATACTTTTCTGAGTGTGTCGATCAACCGTGCCTTACTATCTTTTGTTGTCGGTTTAATTATATAATTTTACCAGTTAGTGTAAACGCCACAGTATACATTTTGAAAAGCTACAAAGTATTGCAATTTCTAAAATGTCTTTATTGCTGGATTAAGGAAATAAATGCTAAGGATGCATTTCATGTTGCAGATGCTAACCTCTCAAGGATCATGTGGAGTCAAATAATGATGAATTACCTTCAGTAGAGCAAAAAAAACAACATGCAGCTCACAGGCTGCACTGGAAATACGTGAAAAATGTTTGCGGGGCTAATCGTGCGAGCATGACAGATGCCAGTGTTCAACTTGACTGTGTGTGAGATGTAGCCTAAATGATTTTCTTTCTGTACCGCGGCAAAGCAATATGCCGGGGAAATATAAAGACTATTCAAGCAGCTGTGTTGCACGGTAGCTTTTAATTCTTTAAGTACAAAGTCCATTGTAGTTAAAACCTGCCTGTCACTGCAATTATTGATACGGAAGAAGGTTTAAAAAGGAATTTGACCCAGTTCTCTATGACGCGTGTACGGCTTCTAATAGTCTGAAATATATTCACAAAAGAGAATTCACACATACTTAACTACATCACAGTAATGATTTGTAGTTAAGTATGTTGTGTGTTGAAATGAAACCATTTGTAAGTTGGAATATAACAACATTAAATCAACCTTTTACATAGTTACCGGGGGAAAACATACAAACCCCGTTTCCATATGAGTTGGGAAATTGTGTTAGATGTAAATATAAACGGAATACAATGATTTGCAAATCATTTTCAACCCATATTCAGTTAAATATGCTACAAAAACAATATATTTGATGTTCAGACTGATAAACATTTATTTTTTTTTGCAAATAATCATTAACTTTATAATTTGATGGCAGCAACACATGACAAAGAAGTTGGGAAAGGTGGCAATAAATATTGATGAAGTTGAGGAATGCTCATCAAACACTTATTTGGAACATTCCACAAGTGTGCAGGCTAATAGGGAACAGGTCCAAAAAATGCTCAGTCTTTCACAAAAAAGGATGGGGCGAGGTACACCCCTTTGTCCACAACTGCGTGAGCAAATAGTCAAACAGTTTAAGAACAACGTTTCTCAAAGTGCAATTGCAAGAAATTTAGGGATTCCAACATCTACGGTCCATAATATCATCAAAAGGTTCAGAGAATCTGGAGAAATCACTCCACGTAAGCGGCATGGCCGGAAACCAACATTGAATGACCGTGACCTTCGATCCCTCAGACGGCACTGTATGAAAAAACGACATCAATCTCTAAAGGATATCACCACATGGGCTCAGGAACACTTCAGAAAACCACTGTCACTAAATACAGTTTGTCGCTACATCTGTAAGTGCAAGTTAAAGCTCTACTATGCAAAGCAAAAGCCATTTATCAACAACATCCACAAACGCCGCCGGCTTCTCTGGGCCCGAGATCATCTAAGATGGACTGATGCAAAGTGGAAAAGTGTTCTGTGGTGCGACGAGTCCACATTTCAAATTGTTTTTGGAAATATTCGACATTGTGTCATCCGTACCAAAGGGGAAGCGAACCATCCAAACTGTTATCGATGCAAAGTTCAAAAGCCAGCATCTGTGATGGTATGGGGGTGAATTAATGCCCAAGGCATGGGTAACTTACACATCTGTGAAGGCACCATTAATGCTGAAAGGTACATACAGGTTTTGGAACAACATTTGCTGCCATCTACGCGCCGTCTTTTTCATGGACCCCCCTGCTTATTTCAGCAAGACAATGCCAAGCCACATTCAGCATGTGTTACAACAGCGTGGCTTCGTAAAAAAAAGAGTGTGGGTACTTTCCTGGCCCGCCTGCAGTCCAGACCTGTCTCCCATCAAAAATGTGTGGCGCATTATGAAACGTAAAATACGACAGCGGAGACCCCTGAGAGTTGAACGACTGAAGCTCTACATAAAACAAGAATGGGAAAGAATTACACTTCCAAAGCTTCAACAATTAGTTTCCTCAGTTCCCAAATGTTTAGTGAGTGTTGTTAAAAGAAAAGGTGATGTAACACAGTGGTGAACATGCCCTTTCCCAACTACTTTGGCCCGTGTTGCAGCCATGAAATTCTAAGTTAATTATTATTTGCAAAAAAAAAATAAAGTTTATGAGTTTGAACATCAAATATCTTGTCTTTGTAGTGCATTCAATTGAATATGGGTTGAAAATGATTTGCAAATCATTGTATTCCGTTTATATTTACATCTAACACAATTTACCAACTCATATGGAAACAGGGTTTGTAGTAGAAACACTATGCTACTTATGAATAAAAAACAGCAATGTGAATGCCGATGGGGCAGCACATTAGACCATGTGGTTAGCGCATCTGCTATACACCCAGGTGGTTTAAGGTTTGAACCTCAACTCTGACTTCTGGAGTGATACTTTTGCTTGCATGGGTTTATTCCTGGTTCTCCCGTTTCGTCCCACAGTTCAAAAAAATTATTGTTTCCTGGATGCATTTAAACTGTCCATTGATGTGAATGGTTGTTTGATGACATCACTGTTTAAAATAACGATATCTGGCGTTGGTGCTGATGAATGTACCAGCACATGCATTGTATGCTTTCTATGCTGATTAGGGGCCATGTGGGGTAGTTACCCACTATATCTAGCAGATGGAGCTGTGGGGAAATAAAATGTACTCCGTATGGCAGCTGATGTTCACTTTGTAAAGTGTACTGCTGCCACCAACAAAACTGGAGTCAAACAGAATTGCTGGACCTCTCCACCGAATGGTTGCCATTCACGCTCCCAAGAAAGAAAAAAATTACAGGTATATACTGTATGCATAATAAAATAACAGGAGCGTATAAGTGTCCTGCACATTGATCAGATTGCATATTTAAAAAAACAAAAAAACTTGAAAATGTTCATTTAAATTACATTGAGCATTGGAAAAATAGCATTTGCTGCTTGACCCTGCTTTTTAAATTTAAACTTAGAAAGCAACATTTCAACAAATTTGGGGTTATTTTTATTTATTTGTGGTACTCTTTATCTCAACTGCACTTAAAGTTTATGTTCTATAGGAAACAACGACAATTAAGTCCAAAATTGCACTTGAACCAGTTTCTGTGTATTGACTCAGTCCTGTTACCCCAACACACGTGTCAAACTCAAAGCACGGAGGCCAGATCTGGCCCGCCAAATCATTTAACGTGGCCCGCCAATTTATTAATAAGCATGTGTGCCAAATCATTTATTTAGCAAAGTCCTGTCACAGAATTTAATGTTATTTGTTTATATTCAAACCATTTTTTTCAGTTGAATCGTTGTACGTG
>NC_084614.1:12403875-12473875 GCF_033978795.1 Nerophis ophidion | reverse complement strand
GGGGTAGGGTCGGGTACACCCTGGACAAGTCGCCAACTCATCACAGGGCCAACACCGACAGACAGACAACATTCACACACTAGGGCCAATTTAGTGTTGCCAATCAACCTATCCCCAGGTGCATGTCTTTGGAAGTGGGAGGAAGCCGGAGTACCCGTAGGGAACCCACGTAGTCACGGGGAGAACATGCTAACTCCACAGAAAAAGATCCCGAGCCCAGGGACTGAGACACTAGTGCTCTCACCTCCTTGTATCTCTCCATTTCCTGAACGAAGGTGCGCTGGTAGAAAAGACTCTGCAGACGTTCTTGGGTGTAGTTGTGGCATAGGTCGTCGAAAGTTGCACCGCAATCTCGCTTAACCAGCCTGGGGTTTTGAAAGCCTGGTGTGTCCACAATGAGCAGAGAGCACAAGGGAAGCTGGCTTGACTTCAAGGCCCTAAAGCAACAAGAGAAAACACAAACACACCAGCATTATTATTGCAATACTTTAGACTATGTTTTATTGATAGCATTCACTGGATCACCCAAGCTTTAACCTTAGTTTTCTCCATTGCATTCCAACCTTCCCTGAACCTTATCCTGATGTTCTTTTAAAAGCAAACTTCAAGTCTTATTTATGATGTATTCTTTTTAATCCAGTAATAAGAAAGAGCCCAAACCCTGGTTCAATCCTTTCTCAATATATCTACTGAATTAAGCAGAATTACATACATATATTTGCATATCATATTAGTACAGTCTGACCTATGTTTGGTTTTGTTCCAAAAGATCAGACAAACATCACGTCGTACAAAAACAGAAGACATTTTCCCCATACAAATGAATGCTAAATCAATATGTCTGTTCCAATCCTGACACCTAATTATATTAAAACAGTACAAGCCACATTCAATTAAGAATACTTATAGCCTTCCATGCAGAAAACAATGAGAGCGACATATTGTGGTGATCTTATCATACACCAACAAGAGCTAGTCAGAGGCACTTTAATTTGTCTTGATGAAGTGACTCTTTATTAGGGAATAACTGCCAACCATGAACTAAAGCTCAAGCTTGTCATTGCATTGGAGATTGTAGGAAACCAATACTCAAAATTAGCATTGGGCACTGAGGACCGACGGGAACCGGGTCTTACATTACAATTCTCCCGGAGCCGCCCATTGCTGATATTTATTGGCTGCCATCAACTTTTATTAATAGATTGCACCGTACAGTACATATTCCATGCAATTGACCACTAAATGGTAACACCCGAATAAGTTTTTCAAGGTGTTTAAGTCGGGGTCCCCGTTAATCAATTCATGTTACAAATGTACACTATCAGCATAATACAGTCACCACACAAGTTAATCATCAGAGCATTTACATAGAATTATTTACATTATCTACAATCCGGCCGTTGGGATTAGGAGGGGGTTGGGGTGGTGGGGTAGGTTTGGTTGATATCAGCACTTCAGTTATCAACAATTATATCATCTGAGAAATGGACATTGAAACAGTGTATGTCTGACTTCGTAGGATATGTACAGCGAACAGTGAACATTGTGAGCTCAGAAAGCATAAGAACAAGTATATACATTTGATTATTTACATTTGATTAATTACAATCCGGGGAGGTTGGATATGGTGGGGGGGTGTTAGTCTAGGGTTGTAATTGCCTCGAGGTTGTCTTCTAGTGCGGTTTTGAAGGAAGAGATGCACTTTCTTTTACACCTGTTGGGAGTGCATTCCATGTTGATGTGGCATAGAAGGAAAATGAGTTAATACCTTTGTTAGATCGGAATCTGGGTTTAACGTGGTTTGTGGAGCTCCCACTGGTGTTGTGGTTATGGTGGTCATTTACATTAAGGAAGTAGTTTGACATGTACTTCGGTATTAGGGAGGTGTAGCAAATTTTATAGACTAGGCTCAGTGCAAGTTGTTTTACTCTGTGCTCGACCCTGAGCCAGCCCACTTTGGAGAAGTGGGTGGGAGTGAAATGTGATCTGGGGTGGAGGTCTAGAAGTAATCTGACTAGCTTGTTCTGGGATGTTTGTAATCTATATTTGAGGGTTTTGGAGGTGCTGGCGTACCAGGAGGTGCAAGCGTAGTCGAAAAAGAGTTGAATGAGAGTTCCCGCTAGAATCTTCATGGTGCTTTTGTTGACCAGAGAGGATATTCTGTTGATAAATCTTGTTCGTTGGTTGACCTTTTTGATTGTTATCACAGGACAAGATTAGCCTCTAGAATGGAACCTAGGTAGGTGATCTCATCTTTCCTGGTGATAACAATGTTACCCACTTTAACAGGGAAATCACTGACTTTCTTAAAGTTGATCTGGGACCTAAATAGGATGGATTCCATTTTACCTAAGTGTATGGATAGCTTTTTGTCAGCAAGCCAGGTGCAAATTCTACAGAGTTCGGCACTAAAGATTTTTTTTCCACCTGTGACTTGCCGGTGCCTGATACCAGCATGGCCGAGTCATCCGCAAACAGGAACAATTCACAGTCGCATGCTGATGGCATGTCATTTACGTATATTAGGAACAGTAAAGGCCCTAATATACTGCCTCGGGGGACTCCAGAGCTGACTGAGGGGGGGGGGGGGGGGGGGGGGGTTACCTCTACCACCTGTTTCCTCCCCTCCAAGTAAGATTGCAAATCCGATTGCTCTGAGCTTATCCAACAGTATAGCATGGTTAACAGTGTCAAAGGCTTTCTGAAGGTCCAGCATGACCGTATTTGCCCGCGTTCACCTCATGTTTGATGTGGTCGGTCAGATAGAGAAGGCATGTGTCAGTGGAGTGGTTAGTTCTGAAGCCAGATTGGAATTTGTACATGAGTTTTTTAGTGCCGGCTTCACGGTTAGTGCGTCTGCCTCACAAAACGAAGGTCCTGCAGTCTTGGGTTCAATCCCAGCCTCGGGATCTTTCTGTGTGGAGTTCGCATGTTCTCCCCGTGAATGCGTGGGTTCCCTACGGGTACTCCGGCTTCCTACCACTTCCAAAGACATGCACCTGGGGATAGGTTGATTGGCAACACTAAATTGGCCCTAGTGTGTGAATGTGAGTGTGAATGTTGTCTGTCTATCTGTTTTGGCCCTGCGATGAGGTGGCGACTTGTCTAGGGTGTACCCCGCCTTCCGCCCGATTGTAGCTGAGATAGGCGCCAGCGCCCCCCGATACCCCAAAAGGGAATAAGCGGTAGAAAATGGATGAATGGATGGGTTTTTTAGTGGCAAGGTATCTATCCACTTGTTCATAAACTATTTTTTCCATTACTTTCGAAATGGAACTGAGAATAAAAACAGGTCGGTAGTTACCAGGTTCTGATTTGCTTCCTTTTTAAAAAGGGGAGTTACACTTGCTATCTTGAAATCTTTTGGTACTTGGCCTTGTTTAATTGAGAGGTTTATTATATGTGTGATGATTCGGGCAATAGTGGTGGAATCTGGAGCGGATAATATCAAGGCCGGTGGCCTTGTTTAGGTGGAGCACGCTCAATTTCTTGAGCACATCGTGAGCTGAGACGATTTCTAATTTGAAATTGTTGTTGAATACTCTTAGCTTTCTAACTGTATGTCTGCATACAACGTGTGGAAACCTCTCTTGTGGCAAATAGACTACATTTCTTACACGCAATCACTGGACTGTAGAATGAGGCTTAACATGTTACACACTGACTAAGGTATGACAACATTTTCCTAGAACCCTTAAACAAGCAGGAGCAAGCATGCTAATTGCTAAGCGAACCGCCATACTAGCATTAAACAATACAAGAAATAAGAGTTTAGTAAACTTTAGATAGATTGAAACACACTGCAGCAGAGTGTAAGCAGCTATTAACAGGAAATTAACAGTTAGATTAATGGGAGTCCAGAAGTGGATAATATAACAACAATTGTTGCTGTTAAGCTACCATTACCAGGGATACACAAAAGAGAAAGACAGATCGATCTATAAATCTGTAGTGTTGATACCACAGGTAGTATCAGTATATGATACTAGAGTGATTAGATTATTTTGATTTATTCAGAGTGTTGTCAGTGCTGCCAAGTTCAGAAAACTACAAGAGTGAGACTTTCGTGTCATGATAGGTAGGTAGGTAGGTAGGTAGGTAGGTAGGCCTTTATTGTTATTGCAACAAGTACAACGAAACTTTCTTTTCAGCACAAACCTGTTCAAGATTAGACAAGGAAAGGGGAGCGTCCACCCCCGATTTGGCCTGTTTCAACATTGATTCATACTTAAGTCCTCACCTCCAGTAGCTCTCCTGGCACTAACCCTAATGATCGTCTTATTTAACCTGAAACTATAAATGAAAATCATCTATGTTTTCTCTGCTGGCTCATCTCTCTCATCCTCTGCATCCATGTTCTCAATTTGTATCTCTTCTACATCTGCGTTCTCGATGTCCTCAATCCTTTCTGATCTCTCTTGATCTCCCAGTGTTGCCAACTCTTCAGTAAGGACAGTAGATACTGACTGTCGCTAGATTTGTCGCTAGTTGCTTTGGAGAAAGAAAGTCACTAGATTTAACGAGACAGACCACCAAGTTGGCAACACTGCCTTGAGGTGTGTGAAAGAGGGACGCCGTATGTTGTTTCTGGTTGGTTTAAATTGTGTGGTGTCTTCTGTAGTTGGTGAAATGTGGACACAGAATTGATGATTTGCTTGGTCTGTTATATCCATCAACCAATCATAGTTGATTGTTTGGAACTAAATGTGAACATATTATTTTACGTCAAACTTCAAGACGACAGCAATTGCATGCTTTGGGACACAGCCGCACAGGTCCTTGCCAGCAAAAATGGCGTCTGTTGTTTAATTGGCCAAACTCTCTTTATAAATAAATAAATGATAAATGGGTTGTACTTGTATAGCGCTTTTCTAATCAGCACCCATCAGTAGCAAGGGTGAAGTGTCTTGCTCAGGACACAACGGACCTGACGAGGTTGGTACTAGGTGGGGATTGAACCAGGGACCCTCGGGTTGTGCAGGGCCACTCTTCCACTGCGCCACGCCGCCCTTTAGTCATGCCGTTTGATATTGTCATTACTGTCACAAGTGATGGAAGAGTGCATTGCAACTAAGTACCACTGCGGCCCATACAGACCACAGTTTCGAAACAGATATTTTTGGGCGGCACTCTAGGAGGCGCTGGCAGCCCTATGGTTAAGAAACACTGCTGTCGATGACAAAACTACTACTACAGGGAAAGGTAATAAACAGCGAGTGCTAACAATTACATATAACTTTAACAACTATTTACACAAGTGCTACAGGGCATGCAAAGAAACAGGAAGCACTTCCAGCAATATAAACAAGACTGAGTCACTGTTTCTTTCTCTAGGCACATGAATCAGCAGGGTGAAACAGACTCATTGTTTAGGTGCAACTAGGTACATTAACCAAGATGGTATTCAAAAAACAGGGCAAACTTTTAGCGAAAACTTTCTTTGAAAACTGCATCATACTGAAGAGTCAAAAGCATCACATATTTTTAAGTATGACATGACCAGAGATGAAATACTAACCTGTTTATTAAGCAAATGAGGATAGAGAAGAGTTCGGAGTACAACCCAGACGCCATGGCTTCCAAACACTCCATGGCCGAAGTTTTGGATCCTGAAAAGCGGCCACCAGAACAACCTATCATCAATCAACATGATCCAATGAGCTGAATCATGAGAAGTAAAAACATTTTCAGCAGTAGATGCTGGATACGGGTGCAACATTTGCATGGAAATGGATGTATGATAGAAACATACTTGAGGATTCAAATTGTTTTTGAAATTATCTTGGTGAAGCGGCATCATTTAGGCTCCCGATTTGGTTGAAGCAAAGATGTGTGCTCATGTCAGTGCAAAGTAGCAATTGCCACCTGTTAAGTTCTTTTAACTGGCTCCACTATCTCATAAAATGGTTAGTTTTAAGATACCCAGGGGATATTTGCAAGTGTGGTAAAGCATTTAAGACCGTGAGGTAATACTATAATGGGACGGTGAAGCAGAGGTCAATTCCGATCTGCCTTGTATTCTTGTCTCCTTCAAAGTTCCACTGTCATGGTGGTAAGGGGATGCACACATGTGGAAAATCAATGTGAGGCAATTATGATTTCAAGGACAATGAAGGAAGAGAGGATCCAAAATTGTCTGTCCCCACATAAGAGTGTGTACTTATCTGTCAATACACATTGTTAAGCTGCGGTATTCATTACGAAGATAAGAATTACTTGCTACGCCACTATGCAATTTCCCCCAGGTAACGAACGGAGGCGTGTTCTGGTGTGGAATAAAGAATGAGTGCGACAATAAGAGGATGGCGGGGGTACCTGTGACGGCTGTGCCATTTTCGTCTGAAGCCTGGCGAATGCTGCTGGCTCTGGGCAGGGTGCCCTTGGCCTCGTGCTTGAAGATGGAGGAGGAGAGCTCCTCCAGGGTGCAGCCCAGCAGGTAGGCAGCCTTCTGGGCCCACTCATGACGTGCAAATTGTTTCCTGCCAGCTGAGAAGCATGCATGAAGACCTTCATTAGCCCTTCTGCCAACAACCCGTTTGCACATTGCTGGCCTTGTGCTTTTGTGATAATTCGGTCTCTGACACTACAGATGATGTCTCTAATGTCTGCAGACAAAGAGGTTGACACAGCTGGGGAGAACATGCTTTGAAATGCACAAAACGCTAATAAATACTTCACACTAAATGTGACGATTCTATAAAGGGAACCCCAAGGGTTCAGAAAGAAATGACCTCATATAACGTAAGCCACCTTTTCATTTATAAATGTGATCTTTTATTTATTTGTAGGCATATCAGACCATTGATGTGTCAAGGCTGCATTGTAATAATGTAGATAGTTGCATATATAGATTCAGTAGTCCCTCAATTTAAGAATGTGCTTCGAGATAAAAGCTTTTCTCTCGACAAAAATGGGAGTTATAAGGATCCCTGCATTTAGTTGGTGGAGCAAATGTCACCCGTGAACCCCATAATATCTGCCCATAACAATCTGTTCTTACTCAGCATTAGCTTATAGCTAGAGATAGACATAACTTTGTTTTTCCAACCTTTGGAAAAGAGAAAGAGTGTGAAGGGCAGTGCTGAGAAGATGACATTGATTAAATTAAAGAAAAAAATCTTCAAAAACATGACCCAAGTGCACCGTCAACTTTGCAAAGCAATTTGAGTGCATCACTTTTACCCTGCAGCATACTGAAGCAGAATGAATCTAACACCAACCAAAAATGTTACAATATGTAAACGGATAACATTTATCCATGAAAATATGGAAAAACAGCTGGAATGAGATACCATAAAAGTCCACTCTCCAAAGTAAATTATTAGTAGTACATTATATTGTGTTAATTTGTATACAATATTTATTTTCTAAAATGTTGTTTTTCCTTTTAAAAGGCATGTTACATGTTAAATGTGTGCCATTTTGAGAAAGACCAAGCACAAATCAAATTGATTAGATGTGGATTTGAGATACAAGTGTTTTAAGATAAAGGGGAACTGAACTTTTTTTTTAGGAATTTTGCCAATCTCTGACAATACTTATGAGACACAAGAAAACAAACGTTTTTTTTGTTTTTTGTTTTTTTGCTTTCCTAACATGTAAAAATCGGCTCATTCTAGTAGGCTTGCAATGCAGCTAATGAGAGCAATTCATTCTACCTCTAAATCCCTTTAAAAATGCATCCAAAAACTGCCAACAATACTTAATTTACTAACTAGTAACCTGTATAATAACCAAGTTGAGCAACATTGTTATTGTAAGAGCGAACACTAGGTAACTGTTTTTCTAGCGTACTAACACATCGGCGTGCTACAGTATTAGCTGTGAGCTAGCTACAGCGAGAGATAAGCTAGTTTCTACGTCAGCACCCGAATCGCGTGTGAGTTTGTGTTTTTAATACACAACACAATACGATAGGACACCAATCTGTACTGACTGAAAAACATGAACAATCATATTAGAGTATCTGTAAATTATTAGCCCACATTTCATGCTTTGTTTGTAAACAGCTAGCTTGAGAGTATTATGTGCTGCGTGTATCATGATCAATATTATAGTGGATCACTCGATAGACGGTTGTGCATTTGGTCCAGCTGGCCGGGGACATTTTTTACAGTTGGCGTAGCTTAGCTTCTAGCTTCACAAATTTACAGTATCAAAGTCACGCCGACCTCACTCTCTCGGCTTACGACTGTTCCAACATTTTACTCTCTCTTCATGCTCACTTCTATAAGCAGCAGTTCATCCTACATCTAATCAATTTAAAAAAGACAAGGTTTTTAATCCTCATGTGTGCAAAAATAATCATCATCATTGTCAATTACCAAGTCTGCCATAATTAGAACACTGCCGTTTGTTTGCAGAAGTACAAACACACATTTGTTACCGGAAGTGCGCTGCTATGGAAACGGAAATAAATGTGCTGAGGAAATTAATTTCGGCTATGTTTAAAATGACCAAAATACATTAAACGTTGTACAAAACGTGTCTTTTACTAAGTTATACACAGATTGCAGTGTGTTTATAAAACATTGATGGAGGGTTTTGAAGTTGTTTTAAAGGACTTTGAAAGCTACAAGCGTGAGTACCGTTAGCCACATCTTCCAAACGTTTTTTTTTATCATCTTTAAAATAAAATAAAAATAAAGAAATGTGTGTCCTTGTTTCTCATTATGATTGTGAATGACAGGCAACATTTAAAAAAAAAATGCAGTTCCCCTTTAGGAGCTCCCTTACAGAAACGTAAATTTAGCTACGACTATAGACAGATTGATCGAAAGATAGCTAATCATTATACTGAACACCAATAAAGACGGATACATGTAGTACATGTATCTCCTACCTAGCGCTAAATTGGCATTTCAATATGGTTTTCCGAGCTAGTAAAGCTTTCCTGACAAAACTAAAACATCAATTTATGTACACCCCACTTTTTGTATGATTCGTTTTCATTCAAAATTTGTGCCAAAAGTTTGCCCAGCTTCTCGTGTGCAGTCTGTTATCGTAGGTACCAAAAACTGCATGTACCAAACTAATCCATCTGCCCGCGCATCACTCCGCTTAAGCAAGTGCCCAACTGAACTATTCATATGTTGGTGACTCAGTCTCATTGTGTGTTGTAGTATTTCTTGCTGTGGGGTTGTGGAGTCAAGACAGTGTGACAGTGTGACATGTTGTGCTGTAAAATGCCATCTTAAGCATCCATGCAATTAAATTGGTTATACTTTATCGCTTTTCTACCTTCAAGGTACTCAAAGCGCTTTGACACTATTTCCACATTCACCCATGCACACACACATTCACACGCTGATGGCGGGAGCTGCCATGCAAGGCCCTTACCACGACCCATCAGGAGCAAGGGTAAAGTGTCTTGCTCAAGGACACAACGGACGCGACGAGGTTGGTAGAAGGTGGGGATTGAAGCAGGAACCCTCAGGTTGCTGTCACTGCCACTCTCCCTACTGTGCCTTGCCGTCCTAAATTGTATCAGTGGATGTAAATAAAGCCGTGTGAGCACACATTCTTTGTCTCGGATATATCCCGAGTGCTAAAGAAGGTAAGAAACACTCTTAGCAAAGTACAAAGTTGGCGTCCATGTGGCTCTTCCTTACCCGTCCTCCTTGCTATGTTCGCTAACAAGAGTCTTCAATAAAGGGTAAAGTGGTGTTAAATGTTCCATAATCGATTTATATGTATTTCACATTGTATCTGCATGTAAAACTATAAATATTATGTATTTGCCTGCATCTGACCTTTTGGAACAGATTACTGACAAAAATCGAGGTAGCACTGTATACTGTAGACCAGGAATATTCAACTTAATTGTTTTAGGGGCCACATTTCCAGAAAGCTAAATACCGGGGACCAAGTTTCCCTCAAATTTTTCATATATTTGAGCAAACACCAAAACTCCTTGAGCATTCAGTGGCGCACATGTGAGCGACGGCAGACGTGCTCACTGTTATCCACTCATCATTTTATACGATTTTGTGCGCGGCCTAGATTTGCCGTGAGCAGTGTGCAATTGCACAGGCACGTACCTTAGAGGGAACGTTGGCGGGGACGGACTTCTCCCTTCACAGTTAGACTTTTTTTGTATATTTCGGAGAACCAACTACCTCTACAGTAGACATTTGATTATTTTTCTATTTATTTTATTAAAGAGACAGGACCACTTTGAGGACCTTCTGCAAAAAAGTTGGTCGAAGATCCTCTCCAAGACAGCGCAGGGGACTTTAAAAATGTGCTGCTAAATGTGAGTTTTAATAAGTTTTTTAAAGTGAACTCACAGGCCACCAGTTGAATAGCCCAAAGGATGAAAAAGGGAGGATCTAAAATGGAACCTTGAGGAACACCTCTAGTATAACTAAAGAAGTTGAATACATGACTACTGACTGCATCTGAAGTAAAGAAGCTACAGCAACACAAATGTAACTGCTGAAAAGGAGATGATTTAAAGGTGAACGCCTTAGTAATTTAAATCACAAGTTTGCACTTTTGTATTCTATGTCTGCTAGCGAGGTTAAAATGTCAATGCAAGGATCTGCCAATATGTTAACAGTGGTCAAAGTTCCTCTATACAACAGGAGCACCCCAGTGTTATTAGGAATTTGCTGCAAAAATGTTTGTCCCCCAAGTTTTGAACTGAACTCAAGGGCTCGAACTCGTGTCATTCCTAGCTTTAAACAACATTAAGAAATATGTGCTTCATAATGTTTAAGAAGTGTACATATAATTCCAAAAAACACCTGGGATATCACATTTTAAAATCAGTATAAACTGTACTTTAGGAAATAGTGTCTTTTATTATATTACTTTACTTTGCTTTTAAAATGTCCAAAATAAACTACTAGTACAATTATATGAGGTAGACGTGTGTGGGCATTGAGGGTTCCCTTTAAGAGGGAGACTAGAAAAGTGATGCAGATATCTGTGCAAACATCAGTTTTAATGGGCTAAGAATTGGTATCTTCTAAGACTTATGAGACAGACTGGAAAAATTCCCACAGTGCACAGCAGTGGCGGTAGTAGTTTTTCATCCAGCCAGCAGATCCCCTGCAGGGCCGGTAATAAGCAGGAGGGTCGTACAGACATGAAAAGACATATCTGTAAATTCTAAATATTCCATATTTGCTTTGATGAGTGTTTTCTGCCCCAATTATTTTTAATCTGGGTAAATATCAAGGTGGAGTAATCTAACTTGGAAGAAATACAAAATTTTACTAAACAAAAACTAAGCACTGCAGTAACGACTATTTATTAATAGTTCATTTGATCATTCTCCCTTGAATTAGTTTTAACAGATTAGAGATCATTGCTGCCCCCCTGTGCTACAAGGCTGAATAGCAGATCTAACATTAAAAAAAGAGGATCATTATTTATATTTATCTAAAGAATTTGGAGTAATAGTTTATATGAAATACATTACTTTTCTCATAAAAGAACAAAATATTAAATAACAAATCAGCTCTTATCTTTTGAAAGTATATTGTTTTCCTGTGACTATCATATATACTGTATTAACACGTACTGTGGTTTTATCAGAACAAGACTTGTTTCACCAATGATTCAACACCAAATGTAATTCTTATTTTAAAAAATCAATAACCTTTCAAAATTCAATATTAACAGAACATATTTTATACAACTTTTTTAATTATGATTCACAGCTAAGCAATCTAAATAAAACCATTGTTCATTGAGATGGACTTGTATTACTTTAAAGCAAAAAGATAATTATATTTCTTTAAGTTTCACCACAAAAGTAGGTTCAAAAGTAGACCCCTAAACCTGAGTGCTTCTCCTGACATGCATTTTTTTAACAAGATTAGAAGTTAAGACACTGGGGCGGCATGGCGTAGTGGGTAGAGTGGCCGTGTCAGAAACCTGAGGGTTGCAGGTTCCCTCCCCGCCTCTGGACAACCAAATCGCTGCCGTTGTGTCCTTGGGCAGTGTGCCACTCACACTGGTGAATGAATGATGAATGACAGATGGTGGTCGGAGGGGCCGTAGGCGCAAACTGGCAGCCATGCTTTCGTCAGTCTACCCCAGGGCAGCTGTGGCTATGAAAGTAGCTTACCACCAACAGGTGTGAATGAATGATGGGTTCTCATTTCTCTGTGAAGGGCTTTGAGTGTCTGGAAAAGCACTATATAAATCTAATGCATTATTATTATTGTTATTACTGTAGCTTATAATGCTGGAAAACTGCAAATATTTATAAAACTGAATTTATTATTTGACAAAGATCTTATATACAATATATAATTATCAAATTATGTGGTCTGGTTTGTACTAATAAGAGGGAATGAAATCACGTTCGACTTCAAACAAATTTACCTTTCGTAGCCCCTGAAGCTCCTAAATGGTAGCAAGCCGACAGGACGAGCCAAAAAGCTCTCTGTTCATCATTGCTGATCCCCAAAACTTTCATGGCGGCTTGCAGTTTGGAAAACTGCTGGGATGCCCGCTGCTTATCCTCCACCTGATGGACATAAAGTATTTGACAAATATGCATCATTTAAAAAAATGAGTAATCAATACAAATAAATAGATAAATAATATAGTGTGCATATGTGACGTTAATAACAATCAATAATAACAAAGATGATGTTATTTAATTGATAAATTATCAACAATAAGTTATTGTTTATTCTATATCCACAAATTACTTACAAATTGTGTGATTAAGTCAAACTTTTCACTGTAATATTGAAAAATCTTTCCACAAAAATTTTAATCTATTGTTGATCACTTTTAAAATGTTCTATTTAATCAATAGTCCAATTATTTGGTTACTCTATTGTATGCATATTTTGAACATAATTATTACAGATTTCCCTAATAAAACTTTTGCACTTTCGATTCTGGTTTTGGCGCCTCGAGCAATGGTCGACACCAATATTAGCATACATCATACATGTTTAAATATTTTGTAGAGCGGCATATTAGAAAAGAGCTAATCTTTTTAAACTACTTTGAGAACAATGATTTGTGTGAAAAACACTAACCTGTCTATTATTAAATGTCTGGAATGGACTTATGCTGTGTTTTATTTGAAGTGCAGTGGTAAATGTTTTTTTCAAACCCTAGTGGCCACAATAATTCATTGAGATAAACTCATGAGGCAGGAAGGTGAATGATACGGACACATTTCTTACTAAATACTGTCTAATACACTATGACACTATGACATTTACGCAATAATACCATTTGAGGTTTATTTATAATGGCAAATTTGTTTTAGACTGTATTACTGTTCAATTAAGGACACTTATTACTTGGGCTGTAAATCTTTGGGCACCACACGATACGATTTGATTTGATTCTGGGGGGTAACGATTCGCATCAAATTCGATTCTCGATTTAAATCTATACTTTTTTGATAGAATTGAATGCCAGTTATATGATTAACTATATTCCTTCATAAAATAAATAGCTCTAATCAATGTCTATATTACTTAAAATAAAAGTGGTTTTGTTTAATAAAATGCTTCCCAAACATTTAATAAAGTTAAATACAAATAAGGCAACAAGAGAAGTATCCAACATTTATTTTCTAAAGTATATTTGTATAGAAAATATGGGCATCTTCCTCAATATGATTTGCCTGAGTGGCTGGACAGGACAGATAAACATTTTTTTTTAATTAAAAAATTAATATCTGGAATCGATTTAGAATCGTTAAAAAAAAGTATCGCGATTAATCTGAAAAACAAGTAGTTTTTTTTACATCCCTACTTATTACAAGTCTAGCTATTGTGTGCTTGGCTATTGTGTGGTTGCTAACTCCTAGTAGCCTGTAGCCTACCATATTTATTTTTTGTTAATTACTTCACTAAAATACAACAAAAGACCAACCATGTGTACTTACATATAAGCATTGGAGGATATTTAGATGTTAAATTGTTGTTTGTATCGGAGCTTGTATGACAGATTTTAGATGCAAGCCAATATGATCCAATACTTGCTTGTTGCTAATATCATAACACTACCTATGTATCCCCTTTCTTTTACTTACCCTTCCCCTTAACGTAAGCAATTGAAATATCGCAAATCGGCTTCTTCCTACTCCTTTTTAGACATGTTGCAAATTCAACCATTGCATCTTGTTAAACACGTCAAAAACTATTAAACTATACATACAAGCGGTAGGAAATAGACGGATGGATGGATACCAAGCAGCATGCCTATTACTGGTAAAATATATTTCAGATACTGAAGGTGTATCAAGTAGCCCAATATTTACCTTAGTCAGAGGCATGATCTTGAATGCATTGTTTTCAGCAAAGTGGTTGAGGTGTAGCTCAGTTCTAATGAAGAAATACAAAACAACAAAGATTTTAGTTTTTTTCACATAAATAAAATACATTCGAAAGCCAGTTTAACATCTAATCATCATCAAAAGTGTGTCTTTTGTAAAGATAATTCACAAGGAATCAAAATGTAGGAAAGTTATATATAAATATCAGTGTCAACAACAGCATTAACATCTTAGCAAAGGCAGACTTTTGGATACAGATCTTGTATTATCTTGTCATCACCTAATGCTGTGGCCATTGAGTGTACTGTATATAAACATGATGAAAAGACTTGAGGTGCACTGTGCATTCAATTGTTCTGTCAGTAGTTATCCAGACCTGAGAGTGCTGTCGGCTCCAGCCATTAGGTAGTAAAACACATGAAAAGTGGACTCGCCCTCTGGTCTTTTTGTCACTCTCATCTTCTCCAGAAACATTGTCTGCAAGGACACAGCACATGTAGCATTACAAAAATCACAGTGACATTTAGGGATATCCATATATTGCCTGAAATCTATATTGGGATATATAACGCAGCCTCTTGTGATAACTATATGTATTGCAATATATTTTTTGGCGTATAAATGATAATGGAACCATTTCAAAACAGGTTACAAAGGCTGCTAATTTGCCCGTGGACATATTACTGTAACATATTGCGTCATTTCCAGTTGTAATATTTTCTCAAAACTATTATTAAGCTTCTTGTGTTGTAACATGGTTCTATTTACACTTCTGTTAAAATGTAAGAAATCACTTATTCTTCTTTTGTAAAATATATAGTAAAGTCATTAGTGCAAAATAACAAAAACTAAAAACTACTATTGTTTTTTTTTTCTGAGTTTGTAAACAATGACAAAAAGGATTTTGTCAAACTAAAAAATATCGATCTAATGACTGTAGTATCGACCACATACTGACACTAAACTTGGTATCGTTACTGTTGATATTTGTATCAGCCCAACACCTGTTTACATCTAAGAGCTCTAGTTTTGTTGAGTAGTGTAGCATGTTTATCTAGTCCTTGTCCTCTAGTCCTGCAGTGTTAATGACACTTGGAAGAAACAGGTTATTTTCTGCTTGGAAGCGAGGACATTAACAGCCAGTATATACGCTTTATTGCATTGTTCGCTTGTTGCCGTCAAATTTAAATGACGCAGCTAAAATGTGTCATCAACATGCATTATTACAATATGACAAAGTATTGAAATCTCTATCGTCACCCAAATGTTTATCATTTTTATGGTATTTTGTCTACTTAGTGAGACTGAATTGTGAAATAAATATAAAAAAATACCTGAATAGAAGCTGAGGTCACCAGGCCTGACTGGTCAAAATCCAAAGAAACAATATGCGAAAAGCGACTAGCATTATCATTCAAAGAGGTCGAAGTGTTCCCAAACGCCTCTAAAACCGTGTGCACCGCCTGCCACTTCTCCACTGCGGACAATAAGAGTGAGGTCACGAACAATGTGGCATGTTTCATTTGGAGTCTGGTTCCCTTCCAGCTTACTTGAAAAGGTTTTGTTGGTGCTGCCAGCAATGGTGACAAGGTATTGGATGATGTGTTGGCAGTTTGTAGTCTTGCCACTGCCACTCTTGCCCAGTAGGACAATGGACTGGTCCTGGCGAGTGGTCAGGAGGTTCCGATAAGCAGACTGAGCCATGCTGTAAATATGGGGGGCGGTGTCCTCTCTTCTGCAGCCTTTAAACATTTGCATCACCTGCGACAAAGACACAGAAATAAAGGATCTATCGATAGTAGGGCTGTATCAATATGAAAATGCCATGTCATGGTTATCGTGACCAACATGATTACGGTTATCATTATTAGCGCGGTACTGTTAAATGTGCTTAAACGGGAACTCGCCTTTTTTTTTTTTTCTTATCGTTCACAACCATTATGAAAGATATGACAATGAATGTTTTTTGTTTTTTTAATGCATTCGAAATATTGAATAAATACTATTAAAAGTTTGCTTACAATGGAGCCTATGGGAGCCTTTCAATTCTGTCTTTAAAGCCCGTAAAAAACATCCAAACACCTCCATTAGGGTTTTATATACATGACGTAAGTATATATGTAATGTAGTAACGGGCACATTTGTAATAACATTTCATATTTACGTATTTTGATCATTATAAACACACGCGGCGCATTATTTTCAAAAACGCATCACAACGTTTGCGTCACTGATTTCTGCCCACTGCACACTTTACGAGAACCAACAAACATAATACAACATCACTTACTGTACAATGTCTGCTCTCATTAGGATGCCGACTGCTGGGATGTTCATAAATTGCCATTTAGATTAACAATGTCTCATAATTTTTTGTAACTTAACGCCAAAAAAATGGAAATGCTGATTATCGGTCCTGCTAGACACCGACCTCTATTTAATAATACAACTTTAACATTTGACAACCAAATAATAAAACAAGGTGACTCGGTAAAAAATCTGGGTATTATCTTCGACCCAACTCTCTCCTTTGAGTCACACATTAAAAGCGTTATTAAAACGGCCTTCTTTCATCTCCGTAATATCGCTAAAATTCGGTCCATTTTGTCCACTAAAGACGCCGAGATCATTATCCATGCGTTTGTTACGTCTCGTCTCGATTACTGTAACGTATTATTTTCGGGTCTCCCCATGTCTAGCATTAAAAGATTACAGTTGGTACAAAATGCGGCTGCTAGACTTTTGACAAGAACAAGAAAGTTTGATCATATTACGCCTGTACTGGCTCACCTGCACTGGCTTCCTGTGCACTTAAAATGTGACTTTAAGGTTGTACTACTTACGTATAAAATACTACACGGTCTAGCTCCATCCTATCTTACCGATTGTATTGTACCATATGTCCCGGCAAGAAATTTGCGTTCAAATGACTCCGGGTTATTAGTGATTCCTAAAGCCCAAAAAAAGTCTGCAGGCTATCGAGCGTTTTCCGTTCGGGCTCCAGTACTCTGGAATGCCCTCCCAGTAACAGTTCGAGATGCTACCTCAGTAGAAGCATTTAAGTCTCACCTTAAAACTCATCTGTATACTCTGGCCTTTAAATAGACCTCCTTTTTAGACCAGTTGATCTGCCGCTTCTTTTCTGTTTTCTCCTATGTCCCCCCCTCCCTTGTGGAGGGGATCCGGTCCGATGACCATGGATGAAGTACTGGCTGTCCAGAGTCGAGACCCAGGATGGACCGCTCGCCTGTGTATCGGTTGGGGACATCTCTACGCTGCTGATCCGCGTCCGCTTGGGATAGTTTCCTGTGGACGGGACTCTCGCTGCTGTCTTGGATCCGCTTTGAACTGAACTCTCGCGGCTGTGTTGGAGCCACTATGGATTGAACTTTCACAGTATCATGTTAGACCCGCTCGACATCCATTGCTTTCGGTCCCCTAGAGGGGGGGGAGGGGTTGCCCATATCTGAGGTCCTCTCCAAGGTTTCTCATAGTCAGCTTTGTCACTGGCGTCCCACTGGATGTGAATTCTCCCTGCCCACTGGGTGTGAGTTTTCCTTGCCCTTATGTGGGTTCTTCCGAGGATGTTGTAGTCGTAATGGTTTGTACAGTCCTTTGAGACATTTGTGATTTAGGGCTATATAAATAAACATTGATTGATTGATTGATAATCTGAGCAAAAAAACAGGGTGGGGACCAAGCTCTTTTTGTATCGTTCTCGCCAGTTCCAGGACCTAAATAGCTGTCAAAGTGTTCCAATATTTCGGATTAATTCTCAGCCATCTACCTTCCAGATGAGATGAATGATTTATGATCTACAATAAAATTCCAAGAGCAGGAAAGCAAGGAAACAGCAGACCACTCGATGATGTAAACTTAGGCGCACATGGTAGTAGTCATAAAATGTAAATTGAGTACTGTTGGTACTTTTGAATGGTTATATCAGACTTTATGAGAGCAATAAAAGACCGGCTGTAAGCAGACTTTTATTTACCTTTAATTAATATTTAGAATGCATTAACAACTCCATCTGTCATCATGTATTTTATAATGATTGTGAGGTAGTGTGTGTGTGACAATCATTGGTAATTTTACTTTGACTTTTAACGAAAGGCAAAATTCTAAAAACTGTGCAGTACCCCTTTAATGAGCACACACTGAACTCTTTTGACCAAATTATTAGTTCAATACATATACACATGGTTAGAAAACCCACTATTTTGCATGTATTCGGTTTCTTATGCCTCACAGATAGTGTTTTAGTATTATTATATTATCTGTTTTAAGAGCTAAGCTTCTATTGTTTTAAATATTGGTTTGTACTGTAGCAGTTTGGTAAGATTTATTTAAATAAAAAGTGCGTAACATTTGTACATTTTATTATTAATACTTATTATTTCTGGCGGTCGGTGTGTCGGTCAACTGTGGTCAACAGTCCATGAGCACCTTCGGAAAGACACCTTAGTCTAGTATTCCTCTGACTAGAGCAATCTGGTCCAAAACAGCCCAGCTTGTAGGTTCAAATGTACACATTTAAATAGCTTAGTTGCTCAGACAGCAATGTGTTTGTATAAGTTTAAATCAGGCTTTGGTATTTCTTAATGGGAAGAGGCGTTAATTTATTTTATTTTAATGCTAAGCATTTAAGTTAGCGAGCAGGTGCCAATCAGTTTGTGAGTTCATCAAAGAGCAGTTATCAATCACAGTTTTTCAATAATTTTAACTTGAAATGATAACACTGACCCTCGGGAGTTTTACCGCAGTTAATATTAATACCGTTTATCCTTACATCCCTAGTTGATAGCTAAACCATAAAGCAAATGCAGGATCCCTCGATTGTCTGGATTGCTTCACACAGAGTTGACCACGGACGCTAAACACAGACACAAAAATCGTAACACGGCCAGAAAGATGTTCTGATTACGCGCACACAGATTGAGAAACACGTTTGCTACAATAATGTTTACAAACCCCGGCCGAGTCATACCAAAGACTATAAAAATGGTACCCATTACCTCCCTGTTTGGCACTCAGCATCAGGGGTTGGAATTGGGGGTTAAATCACCAAAAATTATTCCCGGGCGCGGCCACTGCTGCTGCTCACTGCTCCCCTTACCTCCCAGCGGGTGATCAAGGGTGATGGGTCAAATGTAGAGAATAATTTTGCCACACCTAGTGTGTGTGTGACAATCAATGGTACTTTAACTTTAACTTAATACATAGCTTTTATTTTTTATTTAAGTCATTTTATAAAATACAGGTCCATGACGGGGAACGTGTATTTCCAAATAATCTTCGTAAAAAATTTGAGCAGGTCAGTTTGTTAAAAACTCTTCTATTTTTCGATTTTTTTCCAACCTGGCTGAGTGAGTGGTATTATTGCAAAGCTGAAACTGAAGGTCACCGACTGCTGAAAACATTAAAAAAAACATAAAAGCCACCCACACTCTGATGAATCAATAAGGGCACATAACCAAAGCCTTTCTAGTATTAAATAAAGTGCAAAACAGTGTGCCTGAACCTTCATTGTAAAGGTTTCATGGCCCACAGCTGCATGCAATCCTTATATCGCTCAGCACTATGCCAAGTGTCAAATGGAGTGTCATTACTGATCTAAACACATATACTAACTAATGACTGGTACTCCATTACTGACGTTGTATAAGAATAATATGTGGACCTAGAGCTTGTTAATGATCACCAAATGTAAGAAAGATCCATCATTTGTGTGCTCCACTTTTAAGAAAAGAGGCACTCAATCGGTCGGTTTTATGAAGTCATGAACAAAAGCCCATCTTTTCCGTGGAGATGATGCCATCTCTTAACCGCCCCTAGTTAAATAAGCCTACACACTGTGCATGCCCACCACGTCGTTGAAGACATATTTTTAAGAAACGGGCTTCACTGTATGTCTTAAAAAGAAGCTTTTGCTTCAAGCTTTGAGTTCTTGAGAAAACTCCTCCCCAAACTGTTTTCCAGGGTTCACAAGCACCCTGATATCCCCCTTTACCCTAAAGCAGTGGTTCTCAAATGGGGGTACCCATAGCTTTGGGGGTACCTGAAAGTATACCAAGGGGTAAGTGAGATTTTTTTTAAATATTCTAAAAATAGCAACAATTCAAAAATCCTTTATAAATATATCTATATAATAATACTTCAACAAAATATGAATGTAAGTTCATAAACTGTGAAAAAAAATACAACAATGCAAAATTCAGTGTTGACAGCTAGATTTTTTGTGGAATGTTCCATAAATATTAATGTTAAAGATTTATTTTTTGTGGAGAAATGTTTAGAATTAAGTTCATGAATCCAGATGGATCTCTATTACAATCCCCAAAGAGGGCACTTTAAGTTGATGATTACTTCTACGTGTAGAAATATGTATTTATAATTGAATCACTTGTTTATTTTTCAACCAGTTTTTAATTATTTTTATATCTTTTTTTCCAAATAGTTCAAGAAAGACCACTACAAATGAGCAATATTTTGCACTGTTATACAATTTAATACATCAGAAACTGATGACATAGTGCTGTATTTTACTTCTTTTTCTCTTTTTTTCAACCAAAAATGCTTTACTCTGATTAGGGGTTACTTGAATTAAAAAAATGTTCAAGGGGGCACATCACTGAAAAAAGGTTGAGAACCACTGCCCTAAAGGGTATGGGGTGGGGGGTGTCGGGGTGGCGTGGCTCGGTTGGTAAAGTGGCCGTGCCAGCAACTTCTGTGTTCCAGATTCGATCCCCGCTTCCGCCGTCACTGCTGTTGTGTCCTTGGGCAACACACGTTACCCACCTGCTCCCAGTGCCACCCACACTGCTTTAAATGTAACTTTAAAAATGTGTCTCACTATGTAAAGCGCTATATAAATATAAATATAATTTACTTCACTGAACACCTGCCCCTCAGAATGTCTTTGCACATGCCTGGTTTCTCATATATTTAGCAGCTACCCTGTTTCAAGAGGGTGCTGGGTAATTTTTTACTGTCGTGTTATTTTTGATTTGACATTTATCTCCATAAATGAAAGAGGTATATCCAAAGAGCTTTGAGCGAGTCCACCATTTTATTTAGTTGTAGTCCAAAGTTGCAGTCAAAAATGTCCTTCTTTTTCTCTATCCTCTTGATGTGGGGAAGACTGGCTCATACATGCACATGCATGCTAAAATCCTACGCAGTTGACATTTCTAATAAAATGTACTGTATAGTTCTAACTTATATCCGTCAGTAGGCACAGTATGGAAGTGCTATCTATGAATCAATCAATCAATAAATCGTTTATTTATATAGCCCTAAATCACAAGTGTCTCAAAGGGGTGCTAAAATCTACAACATGGCTGACGGGGTGGTAACGCAGTCGAAGGAGGCTTAGTCCAAATAAGGGCTTTGGTATGTAAATAAGACTGCACATAAAACGGCACTTTCTGAAGAGACAATCAAAAAATGGCTTGAAGATGGTCTGTAAAACAAAATCTATGCAAAATGTTGACCATAGTATTACCACTAAATACAGGGGATTCATATGACCCCATTTGTCACGGCATACCTGACACATGAAACGTGACGAATTGTAGGGGGTGCACTATCCACTTTAGCTGCCAGACGGTAGTAGAGTGTTGAATATCTGAAAATGTGTTTTGTGGCAGCTACAATCAGGCGGAAGGCAGGGTACACCCTGCACAAGTCGCCACCGCATCGCAGGGATTGTAACTGAGATAGGCACCAGCGCCACCCGCGACCCCAAAGGGAATAAGCGGTAGAAAATGGATGGATGTTTTGTAGCAATTCCAACTTTGACCACGGCATCAGTTGCTTTGTAGAGTGGTGCTTTCCAACCCTTTTCAGCAGACTGGATTGCAAAATTATTAAGCCCCCACCTTCCTCTCACACGAGAGCTACCCAGGAATTTGGCCATATTAATCCCTTCCCTACAGTACATATAATGTAGACCACAAGAACGGTTTTAAATGTAGAAAAAACATTTTGATTAGGACCCTTTAAGGTGTCCCAAAATGTTCGTCCATATTGTGCGGGGTCCAACCTAAACTGTTTGGGTTCAAATTAGATATATTCCCCTGGACCCCAAAAAAATCAAAAAGCCAATAAACGGCGTGCCTGGTTAACAGTCAGTAATACAACTTACATATTTTCAATCAGCAACCAAATAAAAAGTGACTAGAGACTTATGTTCAGTCTTGAACTTTGGGAAACCCTGATGAACACTGGCAATTCTTACCTTCTCAGAGTACATGGAAGGGGCACTAATGGGGTTAATGACCACCATGTTGGGACCGGCGTGGGTGTGCACCAGGTTACCGCCATAGCGCTGCCGGAGTGAATGGATCACACTGGACTCGTTTAAGTACTGAAGAGAGGCCAGGTCCTCCACTCGCTCAAACAACGGAGGGTTTGCCTGAAGTTCAAAGTAACATGAGGTTTCATCTGCCGTCCTTCCTGACTGATGTGTTTAAGAGCTGAAGGGATGATGTATTACCTTCTCAACATCATCTTCATCCACATCCAATAAAGATCCATCACTCTCCAGGCGGATTTTCACCTTCCCCTCCGGCAGACTGCCTGCTTCTGTCTTCAGGAGAGTTGCTGCATGACAACAATGGGAATTTATCTTCATTGCTGTATTTACTTGTATGGAAGTTGTATTTGTGAAATAGGTTTAATAAGCAAAACAGTTGACTAACCCATGGAAAATCCATTCTTGTGGACAAGCCATACTTTTTCACTGTTGTACCAGGTTCTCTCTGCTGCAATGTGATCCTCCGTCTGCTCCTGGTTCAACCAGGATGAGCAGAATTGATACAAACAAGTGATTAGACATGTGATAAACTGTCGAGTGACAAATAATCCAATAACACGCTCTACATGCATCCTTCATGTGAACTTTCAAAAGCACTCAGTAGTTGGTATGAAATGTTTTCATCATCTTGTCCATTACACGTGAACTTTCCGTTAAAAATCTATTGAAAAGCTCTTTTCAGGACACACAAAGGATGCTTTGAACCCTCAGGTCACTGAAACATATTCAGTCGAAAGATGTCTGAGATGTAAAGTGTTTTTTTTCAAAGCATGTACAGTACACAACAAACTAGAGAGAAAAATAAATTGATAAGCAGATTACACAGAATACATGAGCTGTACAAAATAATAAACTTTTGAAAAAATATGAATAGACTGCAGCCACAAAAACTAAATGAGCAGTGTCGCCTTAGAACAGCTCTTTTATTGATGCTGTAGCATATTACAGACATTTATTGATGCTGTAGCATATTACAGACATCTTAACACTAACCTTTGCTGCTGAGTGTGCGACTTGTAGAATGGTCACGGGGTCCTCTGGAGGTTTGGGCTGGAGAAAGAGAAAGAGAAAGAGAGAAAGAAAAAGAAAAAGAAAAAGAAAAAGAGAAAGACAGACAGACAGACAGACAGACAGACAGACAGACAGACAGAAAGAAAGAAAGAAAGAAAGAAAGTCAACCGACAAGTTAGCTCTTCGGGATGTGTAAACACTAAAATTTATGACACAATGCAGAAACAGTGCACTAATAATTATTGACACATCAAGGTATTTCAAGATTTGCTGATTTGACTTAATCGTCCAAGTTGTTATGATTAGTCGCACACAGTAAGGCAAGGGGGAAAAAAAAGTAAATTTCAACACGAAATACACAGTTGTAAACGACGTATCCCTCCAAGTATCCTTTACTTGCAATAGACAAACATTTTCACTAAAAGTTAATATACTGCCAAAAATTTTGCTTGGAAAAAAACTAGTCTTTGCCCACTTATCATTCCGCGGAATCTAGTGTCCGAACAAAAATCCCCACGCATTTGCGACATAGGGCCTGGTCTAATTATTATTTCTTATGGAGAAAAAATGCTTTGATTTTTGTACAATTTTATCTGATCTTTTGAAATGAAAACTGAGGTACCATAAGCACAAAGTATATACAGTCGTGGTCAAAAGTTTACATACACTTGTAAAAAACATAATGTCATGGCTGTCTAGAGATTCCAATCATTTGTACGACTCTTATTTTTTTGTGATAGAGTGATTTGAGCACATACTTGTTGGTCACAAAAAAAAAACATGAAGTTTGGTTCTTTTATGAATTTATTACGAGTCTACTGAAAAAGTGACCAAATCTTCTGGGTAAAAAGTATACATACAGCAATGTTAATATTTGGTTACATGTCTCTTGGCAAGTTTCACTGCAATAAAGCACTTTTGGCAGCTTCTGGGAAGCTTCTGGTTGAGTTTATGACCGCTATTGACAAAATTGGTGCAGTTCAGCTAAATATGTTGGTTTTCTGACATGGACTTGTTTCTTCAGCTATGTCCACACGTTTAAGTCAGGACTTTAGGAAGGCATTTCTAAAACCTTCATTCTAACCTGATTTAGCCATTCCTTTACCACGTTTGATGTGTGTTTGGGGAAGTCTGGGCTTCCCTAATTAGGCTGCTACCCCCGCGACCCGACCTCGGCTAAGCGGAAGAAGATTGATGGATGGATGGATGGGTTTGGGGTCATTGACCTGTTGGAACACCCAACTGCGTCCAAGACCCAACCTCCGGGCTGATGATTTTAGGTTGTCCTGAAGAATTTGGATGTAATCTTTTTTTTAATTGTCCCACTTAACTCTCTGTAAAGCACCAGTTCAATTGGCAGCAAAACAGGTCCAAAGCATTATACTACCACCACCATGCTTGATGGTAGGAATGCTGTTCCTGGGAATAAAGGCCTCACCTCTGACGTCCAAAGGCAAAACCCAGTAACTCAATTTTGGTCAAAACTGAGCCGATAATAATTTTGGAGTTACTAGGTGATATGCTTTACATTGGTGTATGCAATATTGTAATTTGTTCCGTAAGTAAGCACCTTACTTACGGAACAATAATTGTAATTGTAATTTGTAATTGTAATTGTAATTTGTTCCGTAAGTAAGCAGCTTACTTACGGAACAAATTACAATATTGCATACACTAATATAAAGCATATCACCTAATAACTCCAAAATTATTATCAGCTAAGTTTTGACCAAAATTGAGTTACTGGGTTTTGCCTTTGGACGGGAGACCTTTTCACCTCAAAACACATATTGTGGCCAAACAGCTAATTTTTTGTTTCATCTGACATCACAAAGACAAAGAGGAGGAAAGTTCAGTTTGCAAAAACTTTTCTAGTTTGAACATTAAGTATCTTGTCTTTGCAGTCTATTCAATTGAATATAGGTTGAAAAGGATTTGCAAATGATTGTATTTTGTTTTTATTTACGATTTACACAACAAGCCAACTTCACTGGTGTTGGGTTTTGTACAACTGTGATACACAAAAACTCTGTGGTGGACGGACAACAATAGATGTATCCCCAAAATTCACGGGGGGATGGAATTCACAGCATGCAACATTGTCAATACATGAAAAGCTTTTACAGAAAACAATGTTATTGAGATTGATACATACAGTTTACCCATACCAACCATATTACTGAAATGCATAGTAGTGTTCAGTTACGCTAGTAATTAGAGCATTCCAGACAAACTAAATACAACACAAGTCAAATTTGTCTTTCAGAGACTCAGGTAAGAAAGCATCACAGCACTCCACATTCCAGGCCCCCTGCATGACCAATAAAGACCCATGTTGGGACAAAAGGCAGCATGCAGGCACGGACAAAGTAGCATTTAGAAAGAGGGAACAAAAAACAATCTCTGGCAAACATCCGGGGGAAAACAGAGAGGCTGCGGTCAAGCAGATTGTACCTGAGAGGATTTGTGGCCTCTCGCATGCTAGCCATGCAAGCATCAAAGAGGACAGCGGGATATCGACATCCAACCACCCACAGAGAAGCAGAGATCAGAAATAACCAGTGTCATCATCATACACAATACTAACAGGCCAAGTATTTCACCCCTGCTCGTATTGAATAGCAACAAAGCAATACAATACTATCAACAAAGCAGAAGGAAAAACTGGGCACACGCATAGGAATGGACAAACCGAAGTGACCCAGCAGGACTTGTTACAGCACACGGCACAAAATAGAGAATATGCACTGAAAATCTAGTGCATTCATTAATAGTAGATCAAAAATTCAGGGGTTTCTTTGAAAAAGTGCATTTCATGAACAGGTAACGCAAAGAAGTGCACAAAAGCCTACATGTTTCTCCAAGCTTTCTTTCAGAAGGTAATAAAAATATCTACTTTGTCTCCAATTTCACTTTGTCAAGGATCCCAGGAATTAGAAACCTTCCTGTCATGGGGGAAGCACAGTCTCTCATTTTAAGTTTGGTGTGCTTCTAGCTGGGGAAGTTTGCAAAGTATGACAAGAGAAAGAAAATAAAGGCGGTGCAAACAAACAGAGGGAGGAAGACCTTACGTCATTGCCAGGAATGGTGAAGATCCTTTTCACACGCTTGTAATCTTCCTCAGTGGGAATGAGCTCTGGAACCTGCAATTGCAGGGCCAGCAATTCAATGCAAAGGTGTGCATCCATGAAATGTGCTTTTCAATGCAGGAAACACTAAGCGGTACGTATGGGAAGATGAACACACACACACACACACACACACACACACACACCTGTTCACTCGATGTAGAATGGGGGGTTGCAACAGGACAGGGTTTATCATTGATGGCCACCGATGGGAAACAAGTCTCCTTCATATGAACGCAAACCATTTATGATTCCCGAGCACGACCACTGCTCCTGCTCACTGCTTTCCTCACGCCCCATGGGGTGGAACAAGGGGATGGGTCAAATGCGGAAAGTAATTTCACCACACCTACTGTGTGTATCAGTGGTATTTTAACTTTAACTTAAACACAAAAACAGAGTGAAATGATAACAATGAGTGAATGAATGAATTTAGTTGAAGCTTTGTATATTTTATGAACTTTACTGTGCCAGGAACTAAGAAATGGTAAAGTATTTCTGTTGGCCGTCTGGTACTGTATAATACTTAAAATATTAGAACTTGAATGAACTTAAAAATCTTGAGATAACATGAAAATTCTACATGGAGCAGCAACAAAAACAACAGAGCTACGGTTCTCAAGGGTAAACGTTGCAATGTTGACCATCTCATCCATTTTCCTGGACACGGAACCTTTCAGGAAACTGTTCAAAAATGTACTTTGAGAATTGTTTTTAGGCTCTAAGAATACCAATACTGTTTTAACTTGAATAAAACAGCACAGTCTTATTAAAAACGTTTTGTACAACCCCTTAGACCAGTGCTATTAAACTGGCAGCCCAGGGCCCGAATCCGATACAGGCAAACTGGCCCGCAATTTCAGTTCACTAAACTTGGAAAAGACTAATATTTTTTTTTCAGAATCCTAAAAGCAACAAAGCGGCGTCATATAGTTATTCCATGGCTAGCTTCTACAGGGTTTCTCCGCAGGTATCCGCAACTCTAATTTAATGCTTTTAATGCCTTTTGAATGCAGCCTAAAACAATTTGAATGCCGATGTACTACTGCAGATCATTGTTATATACAATGAAGAGAATACAATTGTCTGTTAAGACAACATTGGAAGCATTTGACAATAGATAATATTGTTGAATAGTTGAAAAGTTTACGTTAACAATGGCTAATCAAGCACTAAAGTAATAACATAACATCAACAATGCGTAACAAATAATGCAAGTAACTTTTTCAAACACAATAAAAATATTTTTCATTACTGTAGTATTTTAACGGAAATGTGAATAACTTATTTATCTTAAATAAATAAGTTATTCACAAGTTATAACATCAAAAAGAACGCACTTGTTAGCAAAAGTTCCATTTCAATAAATATTCAACATCTTGAACTGCAGTTATTCCCCCAATTGGAAAAACTTGGTCAGGTATTTTGTTTTGTTGTCTTTTTTGTTGCCAATTGCAATTGTCTAATTTTTTTTCATGTGTCCGGACGTCGTATTTAATGCTTTCTAATGCCATTCAAGGCTTTAATTTTTGCAAAATCCATTTAGTGACTTTTAATGTTTTTTTTTAATGACCCGTGGAAACCCTGTTCCATTGCAGTAGGTTCCAAAGACAAAAGTTTTTTTTTTTCCAAATTTAGCAATACTGACAAAATAAATAAACAAAAATCTAATGTCCACTGCAGAGGATACTCGTCAGGGATGCAAAAACAAGTGAAGAGAGAAGTCCAGGTCTTAGCTTTCCTGCGGTCCACCCAAAAAGTTAGCTGAATAACCCTGCCTTAGATGCTGAGTTCCCAAAGTGGGGTACGGCAGTTGACATACAGAGCAGTGGTTCTCAAATGGGGGTACGCGTACCCCTGGGGGTACTTGAAGGTATGCCAAGGGGTACGTGAGATTTTTTTTAAATATTCTAAAAATAGCAACAATTCAAAAATCCTAAAATCCTTTATAAATATATTTATTGAATAATACATTTAACAAAATATGAATGTAAGTTCATAAAGTGTGAAAAAAATACAACAATGCAAAATTCATCGTTGACAGCTAGATTTTTTGTGGACATGTTCCATAAATATTGATGTTAAAGATTTCTTTTTTGTGAATAAATGTTTGGAATGAAGTTCATGAATCCAGATGGATCTCTATTACAATCCCCAAAGAGGGCACTTTAAGTTGATGATTACTTTTTTGTGTAGAAATCTTTATTTATAATCAAATCACTTGTTTATTTTTCAACAATTTTTTTGTTATTTTTTTTCCAAATAGTTCAACAAAGACCACTATAAATGAGCAATATTTTGCACTGTTATATAATTTAATAAATTAAAAACTGATGACATAGTGCTGTATTTTACTTCTTTATCTCTTTTTTTCAACCAAAAATGCTTTGCTCTGATTAGGGGGTACTTGAATTAAAAAACTGTTCACAGGGGGTACATCACTGAAAAAAGGTTGAGAACCACTGATATAGAGGATGTGAATAAAAGTTAAAACAGTGTTATGACATTGGTGTCTGAGCACTCATTGTTATGCAGTGCACTTAATCGCCCCATGTGAACAGTGCAGACAAAGAAAGGATCAGACACAAAGTTGTTCATTGTTCTGTGTGTGTTACATAAACAAATACGTACATTTGATGATCAGATTGTGCCTCAAGAGTGATTATCTTGGAGATGTCATGTAAATAGTGTGTGCTAAATAGGGGCTGGTCTTCTTACATGGTGCTGTGACTAATTAGTGCATTTTCGAATCTACGAGACTGTGATTTGTTTCTTGACAGGATACACTGACTCGTATATGTGCAGTTACTTATGTTCATCATACGAGCCGGTGAATTCTATGCACTACTGCTCGATAAATCTACCTATTACCGGGCATATGCGTGCATTCATGAAGGGGAGATAAGGGAGAGCATGCTCTTCTGTCTTTTACCAAAATGTGTTTCATCGTTTGCTTACAGTGCTTTAAGCGTTTTTAGAAGTGCAGGATTAGGGGGTACGTGGCTTCAGGTCAAATATCTGAGGGGGTATGTGATTGTGAAAAGTGTGGGATCCACAGTTTTAAAAAGAACAACTTAGGATCTATAGGTTTGCTCTGGTGTTCACTGATGTACAGTATTACAATAACCTCAGTTTGGAGTTAATCATGTGCAGCACCCATCTTATTATCACATACTATATATTGGTATAGCTATTACTACAGACACACATAATACCAAAGGTTTTCATGTTTATGTGTATATGCTTGACTATAACATCATCCACAGCTCTCCTGGCGCAACTGTAATGGTCTGCTAGCAGAGAGTGACACTAATGAGTCACAGCTTAGTGGCTAATAGCAACTCTTACTGGATAGACCAGGTCATGAGCGCAGCATTTTACCCACTGATGAGGTCTGGACGGATCATAAACTGCTTTGTTCACTTAGTGAAAATTCATTATAGAAGGTTTTTATTATACAAAAGCCTTTTTTTGTCTGAGATAATGAACACATTTTTGAGGAAATGTTTTTGTAAAGCTGAGGTCACACACACACACACACACACACACACACACACACACACACACACACACACACACACACACACACACACACACACACACAAGCACACACGAGAGCAATTAATAAGTCTCCTAGTCCTTCAGCAAATAATATGACCTCTGTTATTATCACTCAACATGCTCCACTCAAGGGTTACACGGCAAACATGCGGCTTGGTTCACTCTGTACCTCTGGTTTCTTTACAGCAACTGAACGGGACTTTGGGATAAACCCTGCAGGAGGTGCTAAAGGGTCGGTCTTTGGGACAGGGAGAAAACCTGCAGGTCGTGCCAGTTGATTTGGTTTTGGTGGAGCTGGACTCGATTTCCTGGCAGGCATGAAGCCAGGTGGAGGAGTCAAAAGATTTTGTTTTGGGGCAGGGATGAAGCCGGCTGGTGGAGCGAAAGGATCAGGTTTGGGTGAGGGGATAAAGCCAGTCAATGGTATAAGAGGCTTTGAACTCGGTGGTGCAAAGTTTGGTGATGGACTCTTGGGTACAGGTGTGGATGGAGACTCCTCCATTATTTCCACCGTGTTTTGTTCTCCTCTTTCCTCCTCCTGTTTAAGCTCTTCTTTGACGTCTTCTTTGCGGTCTTGGTTGCGGGTGCGAGGACGGTGTTCCTTTGTTCTTCCTCTGCCCATGAGGCTGGCCAAGCCCATGGAGATGTCATCCTTGTCCTCCCCGGTAGCTTTGGTGGTTTTAGGGGCTGAGCTCACCCCAGCGGTAGCCTGAGCAGCCTCGGACACAGCTTGATGATTCTGCTGGCCCGTCTCAGCAGGAACCACACGCCGAACAACTCTCCTCACAATCTTCACCACCTTTTTACCGCCGGACTTCTTTTCCTCTCCTGGAGGGTCTGAACCGCCCATGTCAGTGTTACTGTTGTTCTCTTCAGCTGATGATGGAGTTGACTGTGGACCAATTCCAGTGCCTAGCCCAGGTTTGGTAATTGCCTGTGACTGACTAGCATCTACATCAGACTGGGTGCAAACAGATCAACACAGCCATTTTATAGGTTAAGTGACTGAATGTCCCAACATATTTGCACCACACAGCAATGCACAAAAGGATGACAGAATGACTGAATGCAGTTTGCTTCACTATTATATGGAACAAACTTGTTTTCCATTTTCAAATGTTGTCAAGGCTATCGAAATACAGTGGCAACTCAGTTTTTCCCTCCAACATTTGTCAAGGTTTTTGTATGCAATCTTTGTTGTTGTACGGCCAAGCATTGTGTCTAACAAACTAGTCCTTCTGCCTCCTTGATATTTAATGTAATCAAATGTCCAGAAAAAGCAACTCATGCCTTGGCGACTTGGCCTCTGCTTTTTTTTAAGTTGTGGGGTTGCAAAGTCACAATTGTGTGACATATTGTACCATAAAATGCTGTCTTGTGTGTGCAAGTGATTGCGTCAGTCTACATTTGAGCACACAGTCATTGTCCGTGCGTTCTTGGATAGAACCTGAGTATCATGGCCAATTTCCTAAATTGGTTTGATTTCAATTCATTAGGTTTGATTAAGCACAATTAAAGAAAAATAAAACGATTCATCACAATTTAATTCGATCTGCACTAAAATAACAAAAATGTCTTTACTCGGTTAAAAAATACAAATGTCCTTTTTTCTCTTCCCCTTTAACAGTTTCAACTTAAACGGTAGGCAACATTCAAGTCTTACATGTGCAATTTTGAAATTAAAGGAATTGCATGTGAAAGTGCATTTGTACTGCAACATTCAACCACTGCACATTTTATCAAGGCATTGTTGTAATAAGGGTAACAGTAAATATGTAAGCTATTTTTCTGAGACCCTTGTTTTGTTATTGTGAAGACCAGAAGTGTGTTGTTGATTTCATGGACCCCTTGACCGTAGTGCTGTGTGCAAGGAGATAAAGAAAAGTACCTACCGAGAAGCGTCTACCGCCCTTTTTTTATAGTTAGCTTGCACTACATCGTCAGTAATCTTACAAGACTTACAGTTACAAATATACTAAATACAAAAATAACAGTTCCAGTCAGATATTGTGTTGCATGATCATAGCGTACCAGCACCTGAACGAGCCGCTTAAAGCCAGTAAGTGCGGGCGTGAATATTTAGCAACAAAATTTGTGATGGCCTCCATTACTGTAATGCTGGTAAGTGCCTCAGTTTGTTGTATTTTGCACCGGTCCGCTTGTTGTTGGAAGCTAATGTTAGCATAGTGTCATACTACTGCTGCTGCGTCACACACAATACCACTAAGTGGCAGGGTGGGGGACCTCAATAGCATGCCCTGTGAATAGATATTGAAAAATCCATAATAGATTATATAACTTTTAGTAAAGTGTGAAAGTAGTCCTCTTTTTTACTCCAGTGTCTGTGCTAATTGTCGTATTTGCCAATTAACATCACTTTTAACACAGGTAAAAGTGATGTTATTTGTTCATTTTTAATTTTTAATCATTATTTGTATTTTGCATTTTTTTCGGTATTAAAACAATTTTTTTTTTTATAAAATGTGTTTTGTGTGTCTGGTATGGATTATTAGATTATGCGAAAAAATGCTGCGTTTTAGAACAAATTACTATCAAAAACCAAGGTACCACTGTAACTAATATCTAGTTTTTGTTGTGTTATCAACCTCAACGGTAAACTGCCTGAGAGTAGCCATAGAGTCAGAGTTATACCACAAAGTGAACTCCAAATATTATTTTTAAATATATCTTGTAAACCTATTTATATGTTAAATTTCAATTAGATAAAAAACACGATTTGTTACGAATCCTACTGAGAGCAGACTCAATGTTGTTCACCTCCTTTAAACAAAATGGAATACCAACGAGTATGTCGCTTTAACATACATTATAAATGAATAGTCTATAGAGTGTATTCTTCACTCTTGAACTATACTGCTTGGTGGAAAGGTATCTTTAAAACCTTCATTAAAACGAATGTGTATGCAGTAAATCCATTACATTCAGCAGTTTCTTTTAATTGCTTTTTCCTGGCAAACGACTAGCCCTGGGCATCACTTAATTAAATGATTCAGGGGACAATAAAAGTGCATTAAGCGGAAATACAAACATTTATTGCATTACATCATCATCTCTAATTTGGCTCACAAGAAGAAGAGGATGTTTCAATTTAGAAAGGGGGGTATTGTAACATAACAACCAGTGATGACAATAAATATGTGTGCACACAAATGTTCTTTACTTTATATGGCATGTTGTGGTAGGAGTATTATGTGTAAAAGTACATGATCAAAAGACACTTACATCTGACTTGTTCTCAACTTTGACCTACACAAGAAGAAGCAACACAAAAGATCAAACCAGCGGTTCTCAATAGATCAATATGCAGAATTGAAATACAGTAGTACCTCAACTTAAGAGTGCTCCAATTCAAGAATCCATCCATTTTCTACCGCTTATTCCCTTTTGGGGTCGCGGGTGGCGCTGGCGCCTATCTCAGCTACAATCGGGCGGAAGGCGGGGTACACCCTGGACAAGTCGCCACCTCATCGCAGCAATTCAAGAATGTTTTGAGAAATTGTAAGAGCTGTCTCCCAGCTAATATTTATGCTTTAAGTTCCAAGCTAAAATTTTAGTTAGAAGCATCCCAAACATTAGTTGGAACAGTAAATGTCACAATAAAGCCCGTAAGATCCGCCCAAAACATCTGGTCTAACTTGCTCGCAATAGCTTATAGCTAAAGACGGCCATAACTTTGTTTGTCAACCATAGCGCGAAGGACAGTGCTGAGAAGAAATGGATGGTATACAATGAAATGAAGAAAGGAATAATCAAAAACCAAGCGTGTAGCTAACTTGGCGAAGCTGCTAGACTGCGCTATTGTATTGCTTGTATACAATATTTTGATAACACTTTATAATATGTACATACTATTAAGCATAATAAAGCAGAGTAAAGACTGAATTCATAATTTACGAAGCATATTTTTGAGATTAATACTTATTAGTATGCAGTTTATAGACGGTTGTGGATATTTAAGTCATTATTGTTTTAGAAAAGCTCATCTATAAAAAGCTGAATGGTTGCATTTTTAAGATGTATAATTGATTGATTCAGCATTTAAACATCCTATTTAGGTATTGTCATTGGTTTGTTAAATCATTTAGAAAGTGAATGTAAATATTAGGGTTGTAACGATTAGTTTTACGAAGAGTCGATTCTAATTTGCTGTTGCCAATACAATTCAGGGACAGTATTAGTTCATTTCCAGTAGAACTATGCCATACGAAATTATTCAATGAGTTAAAATCGAATCAGTAACTTTTTAGCAAAAAAAAATCAACCAGTGTGACCGTATAATAAAAACGGGATACTGGACACTACATGTAAAGTTTCCTATATTATGGTTATTTCGTGTAAGGGAATTAGGTATACATGAATTATCGATACAAACAAACAAGTAAACACTAATTAATGGCCAACGCATTCACATTTTATTTGAATAAAGTGCAACACCCGTCCATCCATGTTCTATCGCTTTTCCCTCTCGGGGGGTGCTGGAGCCTATCCCAGTTTAGGTTCAATTAACAAAAAAGAAATATTTTCTGCTCTTTTTTCAACATTTTAAGATGTTTTAAATAAAAGTACAGTGACCAACATTTTAACAGTAGATTGACCTGCTAGTTTTCATGTTGTTTTTAAACATAAAATATATATATTATCAATATCAAAAAATTAAGTAAAACCAACATCTCTTCAGGTTGAACAAATAGTAGGTTTACCTGAGAAACTACGCGCAATCAAATCTTTTCAGATTAAATGAGCAGTGGTTTGACCTGTTACTACTCTTTTTAATAAACAGCTACAGTAGCTGAGAAAACTCACAACAAATGTACACACAACAGCACGAAGCCACAACACAATAACTTTCAGCTCTAGCACGATTGCAAAAGCCACAACTACAAACGCCACAACATAAAGCCATAACGCTACAACTATAAGCCAAAACACAACAATATAAAGACACAAAGGAAGTGACAGCGGATGTTTCAGCGACTTCCTGAGGATGAAAACGGTGTAATGAACCAAGTTGGAAAAGTAAGTGAAGTATGACCACTTTTTCAGTCATAAATAACTGTTTTAACTTTCTCAATAACACTTATATACTATGTTCATTATGCTGTTTTCAACCATTCGCCTCTGCTACACTTAGCCCTCATGTAACAAGCTTGATTATGTACAAAAACCTGATTTTAACATGGAAAATGTGCACTGTCATATGCCATCTTCATTGCTGTTGTACGCACATTTCTATAGGCTGCATACACTTTGGCGACACACAGAGGTGTTCGTTTGGGCTTTGCTAACATTTGATTTCAACAATGTAAAAAAGATCGAGATAAGGATACAAAAATCGCTTGTTTGCCAATGCATTTATTTTGCAAGTTACACAAATTATATTTATATTAGGGGTAATCATATCATATCATACGGATGCATACTTGCCAACCTTGAGACCTCCGATTTCAGAATGTGGGGAGTGGGGGGCGTGGTTAATAGGGGTGGAGTATATTTACATTCACCAAGTCAAGTATTTCATATATATATATAGAAGAAATACTTGACTTTCAGTGAATTCTAGCTATATATATATATATATATATATATATATATATATATATATATATATATATATATATATATATATATATATACATATGTCTTGATTGGATTATCCAGAGAATAGTGCTCGATACCGTGGTAGAGCGCAATATGTAGGTGTGGGAAAAAAATCACAAGACTACTTCATCTCTACAGAACTGTTTCATGAGGGGTTCCCTCAATCATCAGGAGATACATACATACATACAAACATACATATATATATATATATATATATATATATATATATATATATATATATATATATATACACATAAAAGAAATACTTGAATTTCAGTGTTCATTTATTTACACATTTACACACACATAACACCCATCTACTCATTGTTGAGTTAAGGGTTGAATTGTCCATCCTTGTTTTTCTAACCATATGCTTGTACAATAGATGGCACCCCGACTTAAACAAGTTTAAAAACTTATTGGGGTGTTACCATTTAGTGGTCAATTGTACGGAATATGTACTGAACTGTGCAATCTACTAATAAAAGTTTCAATCAATCAATCAATGCTGTTTACGGCAGATGAACTGCTTTACGGTAGACGAAAACGGACTGCTGTTGTTGTGTGTTCTTGCCGCGCTGGGAGGACGTTAGTGAAACTGCCTAACAATAAACACACATAAGAAACCAAGAACTCGCCCTCTATCATTCTACAGTTATAACATCATTGGGCAGACATGCTGTGAGAAAGCGGACGTGAAAACAGGCTCCGGTCCACATGGAGCTGGAGGGGGCGTGGCCTCCAGCTCCGCCTGGATGTCGAGAGATTTTCGGGAGAGGCGCTGAATTTCGGGAGTCTCCCGGAAAATCCTGGAGGGTTGGCAAGTATGTACGGATGGATGATCGTCCGCCGGGGCAACTCTTTCCGCTGCCATTGAGTGCTGGGCTTAGGGCCGAGGGACACAAATGGAGTGGAAGGGGACACTCGCATAACCAGTTGCAGCGACTCAGATACTATCTTTTCAAAGGCTTGTTTGATTTGGCGATGTACATCCATCTTTTTCTTCACTTTCTTCCTGATGTCCGACCATTTATTTTATATTTCAGCCTATCTGCGGTGCACGTAGTAAAACACAGAATTTTCAACGACTTCAACCTGCTGCCGTTCGCACAAAACACAAAAAACAAAAAACGAGCACTTCCCACAGACTTGTGATTAACCACAACTTACAGCACCCAAGCACATGGCTACACTTGTTATGATTTGCACATTTAGAGGGGATGTAACATGGTCGTGGTCTGGGCGTGCCATGCTAAGCAAACTCCTGAGATCAATTTCACGTTGATTGCGATGTAACAAAGAATTATGCTTGGATTTGTACATGCACACATAGGGCTGGGTGATATATCGATATAAACGATATATCGCAGGTTTGTCTCTGTGCGATATAGAAAATGACTATCGTAATATTCGAATATATGTTCTCTCACAGTTGCTTTTAGCTGCATGCATTACATTACTGGCGTTTCTCACTCCTTCTTGTCTCCTTCTCACAGAGACGTAAAACAAGCCCGCCTTCTGACATACGTCACATTCTGTCACGTGTCTAGCGTCATACGCTCTCGCCGAGAGCTAATGTTAGCATGGCTATTGTTAGCTGAGGCAGGTCGATTTGCTTTTAGCTGTGTGCATTACATTACAGGCGTTTCTCACTCCTCCTCGTCTCTCATTCTCAAAGAGATGGAAAACAAACCCGCCTTCTTAAATACGTCACATACTGTCGCGATTCTAGCGTCATACGCTCTCGTCGACCAGAGAGGTAGCAGAATGGCTAACGTTAGCTGAGGCAGGTCGAGCGGAGCGGAGTTGTGACAATAAAAGAGAGAGATGGTGCGAAACTGATCACAAATGGAAGAAGAAAGTAAGTTTCAAGTAAGTTTCAATCAATCAATCAATGCTGTTTACGGCAGATGAACTGCTTTACGGTAGACGAAAACGGACTGCTGTTGTTGTGTGTTCTTGCTGCGCTGGGAGGACGTTAGTGAAACTGCCTAACAATAAACACACATAAGAAACCAAGAACTCGCCCTCTATCATTCTACAGTTATAACATCATTGGGCAGACATGCTGTGAGAAAGCGGACGTGAAAACAGGCTCCGGTCCACATGGAGCTGGAGGGGGCGTGGCCTCCAGCTCCGCCTGGATGTCGAGAGATTTTCGGGAGAGGCGCTGAATTTCGGGAGTCTCCCGGAAAATCCTGGAGGGTTGGCAAGTATGTACGGATGGATGATCGTCCGCCGGGGCAACTCTTTCCGCTGCCATTGAGTGCTGGGCTTAGGGCCGAGGGACACAAATGGAGTGGAAGGGGACACTCGCATAACCAGTTGCAGCGACTCAGATACTATCTTTTCAAAGGCTTGTTTGATTTGGCGATGTACATCCATCTTTTTCTTCACTTTCTTCCTGATGTCCGACCATTTATTTTATATTTCAGCCTATCTGCGGTGCACGTAGTAAAACACAGAATTTTCAACGACTTCAACCTGCTGCCGTTCGCACAAAACACAAAAAACAAAAAACGAGCACTTCCCACAGACTTGTGATTAACCACAACTTACAGCACCCAAGCACATGGCTACACTTGTTATGATTTGCACATTTAGAGGGGATGTAACATGGTCGTGGTCTGGGCGTGCCATGCTAAGCAAACTCCTGAGATCAATTTCACGTTGATTGCGATGTAACAAAGAATTATGCTTGGATTTGTACATGCACACATAGGGCTGGGTGATATATCGATATAAACGATATATCGCAGGTTTGTCTCTGTGCGATATAGAAAATGACTATCGTAATATTCGAATATATGTTCTCTCACAGTTGCTTTTAGCTGCATGCATTACATTACTGGCGTTTCTCACTCCTTCTTGTCTCCTTCTCACAGAGACGTAAAACAAGCCCGCCTTCTGACATACGTCACATTCTGTCACGTGTCTAGCGTCATACGCTCTCGCCGAGAGCTAATGTTAGCATGGCTATTGTTAGCTGAGGCAGGTCGATTTGCTTTTAGCTGTGTGCATTACATTACAGGCGTTTCTCACTCCTCCTCGTCTCTCATTCTCAAAGAGATGGAAAACAAACCCGCCTTCTTAAATACGTCACATACTGTCGCGATTCTAGCGTCATACGCTCTCGTCGACCAGAGAGGTAGCAGAATGGCTAACGTTAGCTGAGGCAGGTCGAGCGGAGCGGAGTTGTGACAATAAAAGAGAGAGATGGTGCGAAACTGATCACAAATGGAAGAAGAAAGTAAGTTTCAAGTAAGTTTCAATCAATCAATCAATGCTGTTTACGGCAGATGAACTGCTTTACGGTAGACGAAAACGGACTGCTGTTGTTGTGTGTTCTTGCTGCGCTGGGAGGACGTTAGTGAAACTGCCTAACAATAAACACACATAAGAAACCAAGAACTCGCCCTCTATCATTCTACAGTTATAACATCATTGGGCAGACATGCTGTGAGAAAGCGGACGTGAAAACAGGCTCCGGTCCACATGGAGCTGGAGGGGGCGTGGCCTCCAGCTCCGCCTGGATGTCGAGAGATTTTCGGGAGAGGCGCTGAATTTCGGGAGTCTCCCGGAAAATCCTGGAGGGTTGGCAAGTATGTACGGATGGATGATCGTCCGCCGGGGCAACTCTTTCCGCTGCCATTGAGTGCTGGGCTTAGGGCCGAGGGACACAAATGGAGTGGAAGGGGACACTCGCATAACCAGTTGCAGCGACTCAGATACTATCTTTTCAAAGGCTTGTTTGATTTGGCGATGTACATCCATCTTTTTCTTCACTTTCTTCCTGATGTCCGACCATTTATTTTATATTTCAGCCTATCTGCGGTGCACGTAGTAAAACACAGAATTTTCAACGACTTCAACCTGCTGCCGTTCGCACAAAACACAAAAAACAAAAAACGAGCACTTCCCACAGACTTGTGATTAACCACAACTTACAGCACCCAAGCACATGGCTACACTTGTTATGATTTGCACATTTAGAGGGGATGTAACATGGTCGTGGTCTGGGCGTGCCATGCTAAGCAAACTCCTGAGATCAATTTCACGTTGATTGCGATGTAACAAAGAATTATGCTTGGATTTGTACATGCACACATAGGGCTGGGTGATATATCGATATAAACGATATATCGCAGGTTTGTCTCTGTGCGATATAGAAAATGACTATCGTAATATTCGAATATATGTTCTCTCACAGTTGCTTTTAGCTGCATGCATTACATTACTGGCGTTTCTCACTCCTTCTTGTCTCCTTCTCACAGAGACGTAAAACAAGCCCGCCTTCTGACATACGTCACATTCTGTCACGTGTCTAGCGTCATACGCTCTCGCCGAGAGCTAATGTTAGCATGGCTATTGTTAGCTGAGGCAGGTCGATTTGCTTTTAGCTGTGTGCATTACATTACAGGCGTTTCTCACTCCTCCTCGTCTCTCATTCTCAAAGAGATGGAAAACAAACCCGCCTTCTTAAGTACGTCACATACTGTCGCGATTCTAGCGTCATACGCTCTCGTCGACCAGAGAGGTAGCAGAATGGCTAACGTTAGCTGAGGCAGGTCGAGCGGAGCGGAGTTGTGACAATAAAAGAGAGAGATGGTGCGAAACTGATCACAAATGGAAGAAGAAAGTACAGTAAATGCCCAAAATAAAGAGGAGGGGATCCATCATCTGGCAGTGGTTTGGCTTCAAGTGGGAAGATATTTAGCATACAACAGCAATATGCAAAGTATGCAGCAGAAGTGTTACTACAAAAAGGTAGCAACACTATTAGTTTTTTCTTTCTTTTAAAAAGTCACCCGTGAGAGAATGAAGAGGATTTAATAAATATACTTTTGGTCAATTGACTGAATTGTGATTTCCTTCTCTGCATGAAAGTTTAAAATGAGCATATATTAATGCAGTATGAAGAAGAATGTTTTAATGTAGACACATAGAAAGAATCATCATAGTGCTGTGATTATATGCATCAAGTGTTCATTCAAGGCCAAGGCAAAATATCGTAATATATATCGTCTATCGCAATATGGCATAAAAATATCGCGATATTAACAAAAGCCAATATCGCCCAGCCCTATGCACACACTTTTAATACATCAGAATTTGTACTTGCGTACAGACTTCTTTGTATTTGAATGTACGTCTGTTTTTAGTAGAAAATCCACGCAACTCTTATTACATGAGGGCTCTGTTGCATCCTTTTTATTCTTAAAGTTGTGTTGCTGCTTTATATTATTATGTTGGTGTTTGTATTTGTTGTGTTTTTTGTAATCGTGCTGTACCTGAAAGTTGTTGTGTTGCGGCTTTATGATATCATCTCGTTTGTTGCGACCTTTTCGGCCACCATAGGTATCTGCCAATTGTGTTTTGCCAACTGATGGCGATGATGTCACAGACGGACTGACAGACTTGAGTAAAGTTTTATGTCCTTAACATTAAAAGTCAAGCTTAATTTACACATCACATTGACCAAAGTGCTGCACAGAGCACATAAGACAATAAAGGCAATGAGAGCAAAAAAAACAATACAACAGTGAATGATATAATAAACAATATTCAAATAGCAACAAAAAAAACTGTTCAGGTAAAACACAAAAAAATGTCATGTGTTATTTGTGAAATGTTTGAGAAAATAAATGACCTTTTAGTAGGGTCTTAAAATGCTCTATTGTGCAGAGGTGGACTGGCAGCTAAAAATGTGCTAAACTTCATATAAAGTCTGCCGTTCTTAAATTCAATGTTTTCCTTTTTCTACTATTGATAAAAATCGATCGATTGCCTTTTAAAACTATGTTGAATCGATACCGATTTTTCGGAAGGTAAACTTGTCAAGCACAGAGCGGTGTAGTAGAATCTTAGGAATATAAATTGATATATCGATTAATCACCTCTAGTAAATAAGTATTTTAAAAATCTCTCAACATTTATAACTGCACTTACAGATACAGTATTGAGACATGTACCAGTACTAATAGTTATATTTCTAACTGTGGTTACAAACAGCATACTAATGAGAATTCATGGCGGAAATATGCTTTCGAAATCATTAATTAAGAATTTACTAATGTTTTATTAATTTGTTAATGGGGTGTACTTATTTTAAAGTGTTACCATGCCTTTTCTAATAGTTTATTTTTATTTTTAAAAGTCATTTTACATGTTAAAATTGTGCTGTTTTGGGGGGGGGAAATTGTTTATCATTTTAATGGGAGATGTTCATTTAAGATAAAAAAGTTTTAAGTTAAAGGGGAAAGGCACTTTTTTTTATTTTGTCTATCGTTCACAATGATTATGAGAAACATGATGATGGATGTTATTTTTTTTAATGCATTCTAAATATTAAATCATAAGTCCACTTACAGTGGAGCCTATGGGAGCCGTTCAATTCTGCCTATAGCGCTCCTAAAAAAACATCCAAACACCTCCATTAGGGCTTTATATATATGATGTAAGTATGTATGTAATGCAGTAACAGGCACATTGATAACATTTAATCTTTATGTATTTTGATCATTTGCATTAATTTAAAAAACATCACTACATTTGCTTTTTTTTATCTTCATCACTTATTAATACTCACTGCAGACTTCATGAGAGCCAACAAACATAATAAAACATCCCTCACTGTACAACGTCTGCTGTCATTAGGATGCTGACTGCTGGGATGTTCAAATACTCCCATTTAGATGAAAAATGTCTAATAATCCTCTCAAAAACGGGGTGGGGACCAAGCTCTTTTTAATAGTAATAATGGATTACATTTACATAGCGCTTTTCTAGACACTTAAAGCGCTTCACAGAGAAGTGAGAATCCATCATTCATGCACACCTGGTGGTGACAAGCTACTTTCGTAGCCATAGCTGCCCTGGGGTAGACTGACGGAAGCGTAACTGCCAGTTTGCGACCACGGCCCCTCCGACCACCGTCTATCATTCATCATTCATTTACTAGTGTGTGCAGCACCGGGGGAAAGGGTGAAGTATCCTGCCCAAGGACACAACGGCAGCGATTTGGATGGTAAGAGACAGGGAGCGAACATGCAACCCTCAGGTTTCTGACACGGGCGCTCTACCCACTATGCCATGCTGCCCTGTTTTGTGTCTATCTTAACAGTTCCGGGTCCTAAATGTCTGTCAAAAGACCCAACTTTTCAAATTATAGCCTCAGTCATCTTCTTTCCAGATTTGATGCATGATTTATGATCTACAATAAACTTCCAAGGAGCACCGTGTCCCTCCGGTGATATAAACATAGGGACACACGTTAGTGATCACGTCACCGCTAAAAATAGTTTGTTACCGTTAGCGCTTAAAATTACATCACTAATACTTGGTTAATATTCAAGTCACAAAATGAAGATGCAGTGTTGTTGGCGTTTTTTGAATGGTTGCTTATCGGATTTTAGGGGTGGAATCTAGGACCTCCCATTGGAACCTTTGTAAGCTGTCTTTTATGTTTATTAAATATTTAGAATACATTTTCAAAAATCCATCGGTCATGTCTTTCATATTGATTGTAAACAGTAGGCAAAATTCCAAAATAAAGATGCAGTTCCTCTTTAAGAGCTTCATCACAGAACCAATTAAAGTTGTAAATTGAGGTACTACTGTAGAGGCAAAAGCACAAAAAGAAATACACTTTCCTTTTGCTCCCAAAATGAAAAGCGTGATTTGTACGCCATGGCGATGGGCCAGAAGTCATGTAACAAACTGGTGGTGGCGGAGAGGAGAACAAATGTATGCAATGCTGACAAACAGAAAAACAGAGGAGGATATGAAGTGTGCCGTGGTGACGTGAGCGGTTGGGGGTGTTATGAACTGGAATTCTGCACACAACTGCTCATACACCAAACAGGGCAGCACTGAGGACAGAAGACATGATGAGAAAACAAGATGAGAGGATTACTCCAGGACAAAAGCGGCACTGATTAAGAGTACAAATCACTATTTGCCTCATTCAATTCTCTACAAACTCATACACCATTTTGTACACGCAAGTAGGAAAGAGCAGTCCAGTTCTGACTGTTAATAAAAATATATAAGCCTTTAAAGACAAAAATAACACCTTTAAAGCAGGGCTATTCAATTAGCCGCCCGGGGTCCAAAACTTGGGAGAAAGCAGATTCCTAAAAACACGGGAGTGCTCCTGTTGTATGGAGGAACTCGAACCGCTGTAAACACATTGGTAGATCCTTGCATTGACATTTTAACCTTGTTAGCAAACAGAGAACACTGGGGTCCAAACTTGTGATTTACGTAACTGAGGCGTACCTCAAGGAATCCCTTTATGTCTTCTCCTCTTTGGCTGTTACAATTGTTTTTCGTAATGTGATTTAAGTAACTAAGGTGTTGCTGTAGCTTGTTTACTGTATTTCAGATGCAGTCAATAGTCATTTGTTCAACCTTTGTAGTTATGCTAGTAGTGTTCCTCAAGTTTTTTTTTTTCCGTCCTCTCTTTTTCATCATTTGGGCTATTCAACTGGTTACCAGCCAGTTCAGTTTAATAAGAGGCTTGCGTTTTTTGTAGAAGTTCCCTAAAAACACCAGAGTGCTGTCATAAATATTAGCTTTTACTGGCTTAATTGCTAAAGGTCCTTAAAAACATCAGAACGCACCTGTAACTCTGACAAGATAAATAGAACAAAATGAAAAGATCAAAAGTCTGCTGTACATGAGTCTGGTTCTACGGAATATACAAAATAAGACTATTAGTGAAAGGACAAGTCTGTCACCACTCCTTAGCTTTCTGGAAACGTGGCCCCCAAAACAATTTAGTTGAATATCCCCTGCTTTAAAAAACTATTTTTTGAGACTAAAGAATGCTGTGTCAACGTAGAACACAATGACAACTAAGTGTGACTTAAACTAAACAAGTAGGCCTACGGGACAAGCAATATTCTAATTTGACTACATTGTCGAACACACATTCTGGGTTTTTTTCCATTGCAAAAAGTATTAGAAGAGTTTTACAGCGAGACGTTTCACCCAGCTTTCATCGGTCTGCACCTAAAAATAGTTTGAGCAGCAAAAGGAGGCAATTCTGAGTTGCCATCAGGGCCCAAATGGAACCGCAAAGCAGAACACATGCACCCATACACCACCGAATCCCACTCAGCGCACACAATCCACCGGAGACCCGAGTCCATTACCTTCTCTCTAGGCCGGGTTAACCTTCCAATCTTTGCTCCGTCACTGAAGCAGGGCCAGGGTTGGGTATGAGAGTCAGGTTTGGAATGGGCTCACACTTTGCGAGTGAGGGGCATCCTGGAGGGTGGGGTCAAAGTGGTGCAAGGCTGGAGCTTGGGGGTTAAGGGGATGGGGGTATAGAAGTAATGTGAGAAGTGAGATAGGACAGCTGCTGAAACACAGACAGACTATAAATAGGCTTTGCATCAACTATTGCCACACTCTTGCTTGGGTGACGTGCAATCAAAGTGGGGGTCTTTCTCATTCACTTACTAAGAGTTCCAAATTATTGCTACTTCAATCATAACCCGCGTTTGTGTGATCCAAAAATTTGATAAAGAACGCAAAACAATTTTTAATGTAGGTGTGAGCAGCAAACATCTAAAGCAGAAAAAAAATGTAAACTACAATTTAAAAAAAGAGAAAAAAATGGACCTTTGTGGGAAAAAGGCAGCAAATTTGATACTAATAATCAATTATAATAAATTTGGTCACAGATAAACCAAACCGGACAAAATGTTTTGTCTTTAAATATACATGTTAGTGCGTCTGCCTCACAATACAAAGTTCCTGCAGTCCTGGGTTCAAATCCAGGCTCGGGATCTTTCTGTGTGGAGTTTGCATGTTCTCCCCGTGAATGCGTGGGTTCCCTCCGGGTACTCCGGGTGAGTCTGAATGTTGTCTGTCTATCTGTGTTGGCCCTGTGATGAGGTGGCGACTTGTCCAGGGTGTACCCCGCCTTCCGCCCGATTGTAGCTGAGATAGGCGCCAGCGCCCCCCGCGACCCCAAAGGGAATAAGCGGTAGTAAATGGATGGATGGGTTTTTAGCAATTGATTTTACAAAATTAAAACATATCACAGTGGTCCTGCATACTTGGCCCTGTGTGGAAAAAGTTAGGACACCCCCATCTAAAATATTTGGAGCTCTTTAAATTTAAAAAAAATTAATAAAATAAAAATATAAACAAAGTAGTTAATTAAAAAAAGATAAAACAAACAAGATAATACTATTAACTATAAAATAATTTGAAAAAAGACAACGGCAATAATAAACACAGTCAAATTAGTTTTTACAGGCAGAATTTTTGACACACTATTTTTTTGTTGTTACACAACTGTATTATTAATATCATTCTATTCCTACAAGAGGAGCCTGCAACAAACTGTTGGAAACAAAAAACATAAGAGTAAAAATGTAAGAAAAATTATTAAAATTGTGATACTAATGATCAATTATAATATACTTAGTCACTCATAACACAAAGCCGACACAATGTTGTGTCTTGAATACATATAATGTAATGTTTTTACCTTTTTTTCCCCCCAAAATTAAAAAATATCAAAATGGTCTCCGCATACTTTTCAGTAAGCGGCCCTTGCTGGGAAGTTTGGATATGCCTGATCCAATTTTTTAGAAGCTCGCAAAATGAAAACATAAACAAAGTAGTTAATTAAGAAATACAAATACAAACATTAAATAATACTATTAACTAATAAATAAATCAATTGGGAAAATTACAACAATAACAAATGGATAATTAAACATTAATATTTTGCTACAGGCATCACTTTTGACCCACCAAGTCAGTGGTACTTTAATTAACTTTAACTTTTTAATTAGTACTTTTTTCACCTCAGAAAAAACGTTCCTCTCCAAGTACCATCATATAGACCAACATTAAAATACAGTAGCATAGTACGCCTAAATGTTCATTAAAACAATGTAGTGGTTTTATTTAACCAGTATATTTAATATTTGTGGCCACTGTAACATTATGCACAGTTTAAACAGTAACACTGTGTTTAAATAAAGGAAAATAAAACTAAATACTTTAATGAAGTGAGTATTTGGCATACCACTAGTTGGAGCCCGCATACCATTAGTTACTTGTGGTACACATAGCAGGGTTTGACAATCACTGCACTAGGTTATGCAGTCACAACTGTGATATTATTATTATCATTATTATCAATATCATTCTATTCTTACAGGTGGTGCTACCAACCTATTGAAAAAAGGCATTACTGCATATAATGAGGAAAAAGCTTAAGTTTTGATATAGTATATACTTTGTAACTTACAACACAAAGCTGACATTGTGTCTTTGAATATATGTAATGTCTGTTTTTGTTTTTTTTTTCACAAAATTAACAAAAACATCAAAATTGGTCCTGCATACTTGGCCCTTGGTGGAAAACGATTGCACAGCCCTGATCAAAAACATTAGAAGCCTGGCAAATAAAAATTAAATATCATTAAAATACAAACAAAGTGGTTAATGTAAAAATTAAAATAAACAACATAATAGTATCAAATAATAAATTAATTCAGTTTTAAAAATTAAAACAACCATAATAAAAACAGTTAAAGTATAGCTGAACATTAATACTGTCGTTAATTCTCACAATCATAATGATATAATTAGCATTCTATTCTTACAGGATGGCCTGCAACAACATTTTTGGAAATACAACAACATAAAAATGCACAAAGCTGACACAATGTTTTGTTTTTAAATATTTATAATGTCAGAGTTGTAAATTTAAAAAAAATCCAAATGACTCCTGCATACTTTGACTTTTCAGTAAGTTTGGACACCTCAAATAAAACTTGTTGCTTTACGCATAAACTCCATTAAAACTAGTTATATGTGAAAACTTGCATATGTCAGTGGCGGGCTGTGCTTTTCCCACCTTGGCCTTCAGTGATGTCCGACTTCAATGATTACCTCTCAAAATACCATAATGTATGTCGCCACATGACCATTTCTGGATAAACACTATACACAAACACATTTACGCACTACTGGGCATTGAATCACCACCAACAGTGTACATAACGGGTTATTTTGTGACGCATTTAAAAATCAATAACCAACATCAGCAATTAAAACATATCTTAAGTGGTACTGTCAAAATTAAAATTGCAAAAAACATATTGAACGTGAAAAAATAAATAATATATCTGAACTCACAATCTGCAGAAACCATTCGAGCTTCCAGGGTTGGTTGACATCGTCTCACAAGATGTAGTTTCTCTTTAAATATCCTTCTTGAAAATGGCCTTGCAAATATACTGTATGTGTTGTCTTGTCTAATCATAAAAGATGCAGACGAGGCGTGTTGGCGGAGTTCTTAAAATTTACTCCACAAGGTGCTCATCACAAACAACCCGCTGCTGGCTAAACGTGGCTACAGCACATACTCAGCACTACTGTGGCATCCTGGGTAATGGGCTTCTTGCGTTACCTTGCTCATAACATCCCCTATATATCTGCCTTTGGCCAACTAGAAGGCCTTACTGACAGCAACTTGTGATCTGATTGGCTATCACAACTGTCTACCACTGTATGTCCCCTTCACTTACAGTGCATAGACACCAGCATTGTTGATTCTGAAGGCTTTCAGCAGATTTGATACAGCATGGCAAAATAAGCTAGCTGAATTCTGATTGGATAAAAACTCCATCCATCCATCCATTTTCTACATTTTATCCTTTTTCTGCGTTGCTGGAGCTTATCTCAGCTGCATTCAGGCGGAAGGCTGCGTACACTATGGACAAGTTGGCACTTCATCGCAGGGCTGGATAAAAACTCTATAAACTAAAAACAACAGCGCTGGAGGGAGCATATGACGACACGAAGAGAATATGAATACTTTTAGATATTTAGGGAAAGTAAATAAAAAAATTACTTCTATTTTAATTATGATCATTGATTTCCGGTTATGTTAGGCCATCAGAGAAGGCCTAGTTGGCCCTGAAGGCACACCACTGTATGATGTCCTATATCTCATTAACTCAATGTGTAAGCAATTCAAAAAAACAAGTCCATAAGACCACAAGAGGGAGCTATAATCAAATGTGTCACACAGATGCAGACCTACCCTGGGCATGCTTTATAGTTGCACTGTATTTAATATAGCCAAGATTTAGCACCTCATTTATCCAGTCAAGATAGTAAAGACTTAAGAGACCAGGATCGTAAGTTTTACTGCATGTCCAGTCAAAATAAATGGCTGCAGATAAAAAGATAAATTGTTTCAGTGCTCAGGGAAGGTGCCAGGAGGAGGAAATTGCTACACTGGTGCATTGGATTGTAGTTATAATACAGAACAGAAACCTTGACTGAGCATGGAATTTTCTTCTTAACATTGTCATCATCACTGCAACTGTCACTTTATGAGGGAAATGCCATATTTATTAAGTGCAATGTGTAATTACTTTTTTCATTGCACTATGCATTGTGTTACTCTATTTTCATGTGTTCCATTTTTATTGACTTCATTTTAATATCTTGGGATCTTCACATACTGTATTAGCACAGAACCACATGGTGTCCACCATTTTGCTAATCCTCCGAGTCATTTAGTGGGACACGACACGGTGTAAGCTGTTTGTCGACACATGCTTAGTGTAGAGCAATGATTAAAGACTCATAAACCATATAAACTGATTCTGACCCAGTTAACTCCGCCTATATGATGAAATGTATTCTTTGTAGATGTTAGTTTGCCGTTAACTGAACACAAAGGTCAATATTTAATGGTGTCAAGTGGCTACGTTTGAACAATGACCAAATGAGCTTTTACAGAAGAAAAATAAACATCTCAATAAAAAAAACGGCACCCAAGCTTTGGATTTTGAACAATATTAACAATGATTGGATATCCTGAATGGGTGGTCATATGCACCAAAAAATAATATACAAAATACAGCTCGTACATCTCTGTAACTATGACAGAATAGTTAACAAGGAAGCTGATGTCCTGCAATAACAGAACTACAAAACGGAACTAAAGTATGCTCCCTGCGTTGCCTGGTCGGAATAAATCATGCACCAGCTAGTGCAGTGTTTCTCAAAGTGGTGGGGAATAGAGACATGACAGGTGGGGCGCGAGGAACGGGAGGAAATTTCACTTTAACTTTTTTTTTTTTTTTTTTTAATTCTTAGATTTTTTTTTTACAACCCCATTTTCTATACAAACTGTAAATCACTTTGTGATTCTGTCTGTGAAATCCGATATATAAATTAATGTAAATTACTTATTTTTCCTGTAGGCTTTAAATTTCTAGGTAGAAGCGAAAGTTTGACAGACGCAACAGTAACTAATGGGGGCGGGGCTAAGCGGAACAATCTTTCGCGCGGATGGGTAGCAGGCCAATGTGTGGACCACGATTACACAAAATGGATACATTGGCTTCATATAGAGTTGCATACATAATTGCACAATGCAAAAAAGCACACACATTTGCTGAACAGCTGATTCTCCCCGCTGCAATAGACATGGTGTCAGTCATGCTTGACGAGACAAGCGCAGCAAAATTAAAAGCTGTCCTACAGTTGAGAGACGTATATGTGACAATGCAAGTGATCTCTAAGAACAACTCGTAGACCAGGGTTTGGCAACCGGCGGCTCCGGAGCCGCATGCAGCTCTTTGATCACTCTGATTCGGCTCAGCTTGTCACGACCAGCTCAGCTTGTCATCCTGCTTGTCAAACCACGGGACACGCCCACGGCCGCGCGCGTCTCCGGACGGAGACATGTGGGTGTCCAAGTTAATGCGCCAGACAGCGCACCTTGAAGAGGTTTCACGCCAGAAGGCCGTTCCTGCTCAGAATCACAAATAGTGTGATATTGAAAACCTCCCCAAACCAGACAAACTTGTGTTCGAAACTTGGAACGCTATCCCCGACTTTTATGTGAACATGAAAAAGTATGCACTTGGAGTCCTGTCGAGCTTTGGATCCACATATGCATGTGAGCAGGTGTTCTCCAACACAAACTTTATTAAAAACAAACATGGCACACGCCTCAGATGATGAGTTTACATTCCTGTGTGAAGATAAAGGTGACGTCATACAGCCCCTATGTGGAGACGCTGTGCGCTGCGGTTCAGGAGCAAAAATCACATTGACCACATATGATAAATATTTTAATTTCTTATACTTTTGCATATATTCACATTTTTTAATTGTTCAGCGAAATAGACATTTTATCATTTAGGTTGGCAGCTGATGCACGGCGCCAGTAATAGGATGACGACACAGAGAGAGGACGGCATTTTTGGTTTTCTGCCAGTGAATAATTTAAGTTCGGCTTTTGTTTTTTCATTACTACAAGGAAGACTTAAATAGACATTAAGTATTTTACTTAACCTTCAACCCGACGTTGAAAACGTTTTGTTGCATGCAGAAATTTTATTTCATTTTTTCTGCAGTCGTTCATTGACTTCATAAACGTAGCCCATCATAGTTTGTTTATACATAGCACAAAGCAAAAATAATACTTTATATGTAGTGTTATTTCATTTTTAATTTTTTTATCTTATATTTTATTTTTTTTTTCCTGTCCAGCTTCTCAGGCAAATCATATAGTTGATGTAGATGCCCATATCGGCTGTTCACATTTACTTTACAGAAGAGAAGTGTAGGATACTTCTCTTGTTGCCTTATTTAAATTTGACTTTATTAAATGTATTTATATTATCATTTTGTGCAGCCAAGCTGGAGCAGCAAGGGATAGAAAGAGAAAAAAAGGAAGACAGAGGGGGAAATTGTGGGGATCAGAGGGGGATTAGACAGTGTTATTTCATTTTAAATTTCCAAAGAGTTTTGTGGCTCCCATTGTTTTCTTTCACTTGTGAAATGGGTCAAAATGGCTCTTTGAGTGGTAAAGGTTGCCGACCCCTGTCGTAGACAAATTAAAATAAAGTTGTTTTGCTTTACAAGTGGACGAAGCTACTGACAGCAATACAGACTGCCTGTTCATCACATACGTCCGCTTTGTGAATGGCAAGTCACTGTGCGAGGATTTACTGTTTTGCAAATACATAAAAAATTGAGCCACTGCTGATGAGCTGTTCAAGATAATGGACAGTTTCCTCAAAGAACACGACCTTAAATGGGAAAACTGTGTGGGCTTTTGCTCCGATGGCGCACAGACCATGGCAGGGTCAAGAAAGGGCAGCAGGCTCTAATAAAGAGGGTTGCGCCAAATGCGCATTGGTCACACTGCGTCATTCACCGGGAAGCACTCGCATCAAGGCAGCTCAGCCCCGAACTCAATGAGGTGTTAACAGACGTGAGCGCGGTAAATTTTATCAAAACACAAAAAAGTCCATCCATCCATCCATCCATCCATCATCTTCCGCTTATCCGAGGTCGGGTCGCGGGGGCAACAGCCTAAGCAGGGAAACCCAGACTTCCCTCTCCCCAGCCACTTCGTCTAGCTCTTCCCGGGGGATCCCGAGGCGTTCCCAGGCCAGCCGGGAGACAGTCTTCCCAACGTGTCCTGGGTCTTCCCCGTGGCCTCCTACCGGTTGGACGTGCCCTAAACACCTCCCTAGGGAGGCGTTCGGGTGGCATCCTGACCAGATGCCCGAACCACCTCATCTGGCTCCTCTCGATGTGGAGGAGCAGCGGCTTTACTTTGAGTTCCTCCCGGATGGCAGAGCTTCTCACCCTATCTCTAAGGGAGAGCCCCGCCACACGGCGGAGGAAACTCATTTCGGCCACTTGTACCCGTGATCTTATCCTTTCGGTCATGACCCAAAGCTCATGACCATAGGTGAGGATGGGAACGTAGATCGACCGGTAAATTGAGAGCTTTGCCTTCCGGCTCAGCTCCTTCTTCACCACAACGGATCGGTACAACGTCCGCATTACTGAAGACGCCGCACCGATCCGCCTGTCGATCTCACGATCCACTCTTCCCTCACTCGTGAACAAGACTCCTAGGTACTTGAACTCCTCCACTTGGGGCAGGGTCTCCTCCCCAACCCGGAGATGGCACTCCACCCTTTTCCGGGCGAGAACCATGGACTCGGATTTGGAGGTGCTGATTCTCATTCCGGTCGCTTCACACTCGGCTGCGAACCGATCCAGCGAGAGCTGAAGATCCCGGTCAGATGAAGCCATCAGGACCACATCATCTGCAAAAAGCAGAGACCTAATCCTGCGGTTACCAAACCGGAACCCCTCAACGCCTTGACTGCGCCTAGAAATTCTGTCCATAAAAGTTATGAACAGAATCGGTGACAAAGGACAGCCTTGGCGGAGTCCAACCCTCACTGGAAATGTGTTCGACTTACTGCCGGCAATGCGAACCAAGCTCTGGCACTGATCGTACAGGGAACGGACCGCCACAATAAGACAGTCCGATACCCCATACTCTCTGAGCACTCCCCACAGGACTTCCCGAGGGACACGGTCGAATGCCTTCTCCAAGTCCACAAAGCACATGTAGACTGGTTGGGCAAACTCCCATGCACCCTCAAGAACCCTGCCGAGAGTATAGAGCTGGTCCACAGCTCCACGACCAGGACGAAAACCACACTGTTCCTCCTGAATCCGAGGTTCGACTATCCGACGTAGCCTCCTCTCCAGTACACCTGAATAAACCTTACCGGGAAGGCTGAGGAGTGTGATCCCACGATAGTTGGAACACACCCTCCGGTCCCCCTTCTTAAAGAGAGGAACCACCACCCCGGTCTGCCAATCCAGAGGTACCGCCCCCTTTGCAGCATCGCGTGGACACAAAAAAGTGGCACTTTTAATTTATTTATTATTGAACTTGATGCAAGTTATTTGATTTATTATTGAACTTGATGCAAGTTATTTGATCTATTATTGAACTTGATGCAAGTTATAACATTTTTATTTGATTTATTATTGAAATTGATGCAAGTTATAACACTTTTGTTTTATTTATTATTGAACTTGATGCAAGTTATACCACAGCTGCACAGTTATTTTATTTATTATTGAACTCGATTTTATTTTATGTTATTGAGTTGGAATGTATACAACTTGATGTTACTTGATGTTCAATAAATTTGAAAATGTTAAACTTGGCATTAGCGATCTGTTAGGGCGATGGGGGCAGGTGGGGCTTGAAAACTCCCCTTTGTCCAAAGTGGGGGATGTCAAAAAAAGTTTGAGAACCACTGAGCTAGTGTGACCTGCATGTGCAGCGGTGTGTTGGTATTGCTAGCAGCAGATAAAACTTAACGAAAGCGCTTAAAGCAAAGCCCAATTACTTGCATAGGATGGGTAAGTGCAAGTTCAACCATTTGTGGTTCCACAACCATCACTTCAATGCATGTTTGAAGTCGGTGGACGGAAACATAAGTGTTTAGGACATGGATGTGGAGCCATTGAAGAGGGAAACGTTTGTAAACATTATCTTTCAGTAAATTGAAAGATAATGTTAAAGTCAAAAATCCGTAAGTAGTCCGTGTCAAAAGACGCTGAAACGCCACAAACACACACAAAAAAAAACAAGGATAAACTTAACCCACCCAAAGAAGTGTTTTGTGGGTAAAATGGTGCCAATTGCTGAAGGAGATCAATAAGCAATGTTTAGTAGCAGCTAAGATAGGCTCCAGCACCCCCCGCCACCCCAAAAAAAGAGACAAGCAGTATAAATGGATGGATGGATAGTAGTGAAATCCGACTATTATATACAGTAAACACATTAATTTAACTGCTGTAGTAATGTATTCACAGCAGTAAAACTATTAAAAAAAACATAATTTATTTCAATAATTTTAGGTCAGCTTCTTGTGCCTAATCTTTTCTTCAAGTTTATACAGAAACTGACATTAAACGCTATACATGTTGTCTGTTTAGTGTTTATGGTTGGATGAGCAAAGCATGGAAGATTTGAGAATGTCATCTTGTCATGCTGAAACAAAAACTAGTCCTTGTTTATTAGCAATATGTTTTCAAAAAAGTCACAAAAACAGGTAAACATGGACAGTAGTCATACATGCCAGATACAAAATGAGCTGGGCAAATGTGAACGTCGCATTATTATTAATGTCACATTAATCCCATCCAAATTGTGTTTGAGGCTTGCCAGTCGTAATCGCTTTCTTTCTTTTTAGACATTACTTCTGTCTGCACTCTCTGTTTTAGTGCAGATAGAGTAGTAGTACTGTAGATGTTTTTATCTGTTTCCTGAATTGACAGCCGCAAAAACACTGCAAAGGTTAACTATTTAGCTTTAGCACGGATGCCAACAACTCCTTTCACAGACAATATATTGTTGTGCTTTACTCTACCATTGCTGACATTCTGGTTGGCGTTATATGCAAACACTGCACCATTTATGGCAAATCTGAAAAAATGGCTGTAATGATGTTTGCTAAAATTTTTTCCAATTAGTTTACAACAGTGAAACTTCTGGTGTATTTAGTTAGTTTGACTGTGAAATAGCAGTAAATTAATTCTCACACTTACAATTCATTCTGACCCTCTGATTTTCCTTTATGTTTTTTAATTTTTCTGTCTAAAAGGATGTATAATGGTCTTCAATTATATTAATTATGGTCTTAAAAAGTCTTAAATGTGACTTGTTGAAACGAGCAAAGACCTTGTTTAAGCATATGGTACTAACTAAGCACAAAGAAGAAGAACCGTTTCTGATACTTCCCATTCCTTATTGGACAAGAGTTATGTCGGTGCATGTGTGGTTGTTAATTGTGCTGCCCATTTGGAAAATGACCCAAATAAATTGTATTGTGTTCATCATTTTGTAAAACTCGTAAAACTAAGAATTTTGATTTTTAATTCCATTTATTTCAAAATTTTGGAATTTGAATCGAATATGCTTTATCCCACTGGAAGTGGAAATCAATTCATTCCAAATTTAGAGAAATTCCTTATAGCAAAGTTACAGGAAAAATGTGTCATGTTCCACAAATGTTCTAGCCTAAATAATAAACAATTTACAAAGACTAGAACTAGGCACAAATCTCCTCAATTTTGAAATATTTTTCAAGTTTTTTCCATCATTTTAAAACAGCCATGATTTGTTTTTATTTTACAACTACAAGATTGGTTACAATGCTATCATGCTAACAATTAACATTCTAGCAAGATAGTGCCAAGTAACAATATCCGTTATTTTTATAATTAGTTTTATACAGCAAACCCTTGTTTATTTCTGTTAATTGGTTCAAATGTCCACAAAGAAGGAATTAATCATTATAAATCAAATATATTCATAGCTAGAGCGTAAAAAGCAATTAACAACCTTCTAAATGTGTTTTTTAACATTAAGAGTGCCCCATACTGTACATGAAATACCCCCACATAGTCACCTTTACACTTGTTTAATGCAATATAATCATGCTGCCTGGGGCTAAGTAGATCAGCGGCCACGATATTGCAATGATGAGAGGCAATGATGAGAGATATAGCACATTTGTCTTGCTTAATAAGTGGCTGGCTAGCTTCTGTAGACAACAGGGACTCGGTAAAGAATCTGGGTATTATCTTTGACCCAACTCTCTCCTTTGAGTCACACATTAAAAGCGTTACTAAAACGGCCTTCTTTCATCTCCCTAATATCGCTAAAATTCGCTCCACTCTGTCCACTAGCGACGCTGAGATCATTATCCAAGCGTTTGTTACGTCTCGTCTCTATTACTGTAACGTATTATTTTTGGGTCTCCCCATGTCTAGCATTAAAAGATTACAGTTGGTACAAAATGCGGCTGCTAGACTTTCGACAAGAACAGGAAAGTTTGATCATATTACGCCTGTACTGGCACACCTGCACTGGCTTCCTGTGCACTTAGGATGTGACTTTAAAGTTTTACTACTTACGTAAAAAATACTACACGGTTTAGCTACAGCCTATCTTGCCGATTGTATTGTACCATACAGTCAAGAAAATAAATATTTGAACACCCTGCTATTTTGCAAGTTCTCCCACTTATAAATCATGGAGGGGTCTGAAATCTTCACGGTAGGTGCATGTCCACTGTATGAGAGATAACTTAAAAAGAAAAATCCAGAAATGACAATCTATGATTTTTTTAACAATTTATTCGAGTGATACAGCTGAAAATAAGTATTTGAACACCTGTCTATCAGCTACAATTCTGACCCTCAAAGACCTGTTAGTCCGCCTTTAAAAGTCCTCCTCCACTCCACTGTATTATCCTGAATCAGATGCACATTTGTGAGGTCGTTAGCTGCATAAAGACACTTGTCCACGCCATTCAATCAGTAAGACCCAAACATTCAGCATGGCTAAGAGCAAAGAGCTGTCCAAAGACACCAGAGACAAAATTGTACAACTCCACAAGGATGGAAAAGGCAACGGAGAAATTGCCAAGCAACTTGGTGAAAAAAGGTCCACTGTTGGAGCAATCATTAGAAAATGGAAGAAGCTAAACATGACGGTCAATCTCAATCGGAGTGGAACCCCATGCAAGATATCACCTGGTGGGGTCTCAATAATCCTAAGAAAGGTGAGGAATCAGCCCAGGACTACACGGCAGGACTTGGTCAAAGACCCGAAAAGAGCTGGGACCACTGTTTCCATTGTCACTGTTGGTAATACACTAAGACATCATGGTCTGGAATCATGCATGGCACGGAAGGTTCCCCTGCTTAAACCAGCACATGTTGAAGCCCTTCTTAAATTTGCCAATGACCATTTGGATGATCCAGAGGAGTCATGGGAGAAAGTTTTGTGGACAGATAAGACCAAAATTTACCTTTTTGGTCATAATTCCACTATGCGTGTTTGGAGGAAGAAGAATGATGCGTACCATCCCAAGAACACCACCCCTACTGTGAAGCAAGGGGCTGGAAGCATCATGCTTTGGGGGTGTTTTTCTGCTCATGGGACAGGACGACTGTACTGTAATAAGGAAATGATGACTGCAGCCATGTATTGTGAAATTTTGGCCAAAAACCCCCTTCCCTCAGTCAGATCATTGAAGATGAGTCGTGGCTGGATCTTCCAACATGACAATGACCCAAAGCACACAGCCAGGAAAACCAAGAAGTGTCTTCATAAGAACCATATCAAGGTTCTGGAGTGGCCTAGCCAGTCTCCAGACCTAAATCCAATTGAAAATCTTTAGGAGGGAGCTGAAAGTCTGTGTTACTCAGCGACAGCCCAGGAACCTGACTGATCTAGAGAAGATCTATGTGGAGGAGTGGGCCAAAATCCCTCCTGCAGTCTGTGCAAACCTGGTGAAGAACTACAGGAAACGTTTGACCTCTGTAATTGCAAACAAAGGCTACTCTACCAAATATTAATGTTGGTGTTCAAATACTTATTTTCAGCTGTATCACACGAATACATTTTTTAAAAAATCATAGAATGTGATTTGCCCACATATGCGGTCCTCTCCAAGGTTTCTCATAGTCATCATTGTCACTGTCACCGACGTCCCACTGGGGTGAGTTTTCCCTTGCCCTTATGTGGGCTCTACCGAGGATGTCGTTGTGGTTTGTGCAGCCCTTTGAGACACTTGTGGTTTAGGGCTATATAAATAAACATTGATTTATTGATATTACAGTGCGCGCTGATTGGTTTGGTCTCATCTAGTGGCCTGTACTACTGTATTGTTGATATTTTTACTTCATTTAATCATTTTCACTTTAACATGCTTAGTATAAGCCAAAAAATACATTGAACAAGCATTAAAATATATATATTTATATATAATTACACATATAATAATTATATAAATATAATAATCTGTTCTACAAAAGGGACGGCGTGGCGCAGTGGAAGAGTGGCCGTGCGCAACCCGAGGGTCCCTGGTTCAATTCCCACCTACTACCAACCTTGTCACGTCCGTTGTGTCCTGAGCATGACACTTCACCCTTGCTCCTGATGGGTGCTGGTTGGTGCCTTGTATGGCAGCTCCCTCCATCAGTGTGTGAATGTGTGTGTGAATGGGTAAATGTGGAAGTAATGTCAAAGCGCTTTGAGTACCTTGAAGGTAGCAAAGCGCTATACAAGTACAACCCATTTATACAAGTACAACCCATTTAAAAGATGTTATTCATAATTTTTCAATAAGATTTTTGCAACAATAATTGTGTACATGAGGTTTATATTATTTCTAGAAAATATATAAAACCGTTTTTTTTACATATTTACAGTCGTACAAAGGACGAAAAATGTTTTGCATAAACTGAGTATTTGTGTAACTGTTCGATTCAGACGGTATGGTTCTATTTAATAACAAATTACCACAAAATAGCACAAAGACAATCAGTTCATGTCCATGCACTAAATTTGTCCAATTTAACAAATAGTTCAGCTCTAACTAAGCCTCCTATTACCCATGGTGCGTGCGTGCTAAAGAGGACCCTTCGTATCACGCATGCGCCAGTCTCAACGCGTGGGAAAAAACCCTGAAGCAAATACCATTCAATAAAAACGTAGAAACACTTGCCATGAAGAAGATACTTTTTATCTGCTTCACAAATTAAAAGGACAGAACATTTTTAAGTGCATCGATGGTAGAAAAAAAAAAAATTGAGATTTATTTAACAAGGTAGCTAAGGAAATGTAAAATGGCGGCCCAATTCGGACCCCCGAACAAAATACGCATGAAATGAAAGATAATGAAGCAGGTATATTACCAGCGAATAATAAAGCGTACACAAGCCTCTTCACCCTGTATTTGTGCACTCCACACTGATTAACTTTCCGCACAACGGGCAAGATAGTCCTGAAAAATAGCAACAGCATCGGACCTGCATCCGCCCCGATACATTCTTTGTAGTAGCGTAATGTTCTAAGCACAATCCAAGATAATTTCTTGAGGCTGTCTGCTGTTTAATATCAACTTAGCCATTACAGACGTCATATTTGTAATATGTGCCAATATTATAGCAGACATCGCTTAAAACGAGTTGTAAGGATCTACAGATGGCCAGTGTGACATCATAGGACAACCAAAAATTAATTAATTTAACCGCGCTAAAACAAAATAAGCGCCCCCCAGTGTACAGGAGGTACATGGCGTATGACCAATAGTCGCATTAGAGAAAGTGCATGGACACTTGTACTTCACGTATAGGTGTGAAAGTACAAAAAAAAACTAACAATTTCAGAAATCAGAGTAATTTAGTGCATGACGTTGTAGTTACTGACACCAGATTAAAAGTGCAATGATTTGTCGACATTGTCGAATAATCAATCCATCCATTTCCTACCGCTTATTCCCTCTAAGGTTGCGGGGGGGGGGGGGCTGGTGCCTATCTCAGCTACAATTGGGCGGAAGGCGGTGTACACCCTGGACAAGTCACCCCCTCATCGCAGGGCCAACACAGATAGACAGATAACATTCACACTAACGTTCACACACTAAGGCCAGTGTAGTGTTGCCAATCAACCTATCCCCAGGTGCATGTCTTTGGAAGTGGGAGGAAGCCGGGGTACCCGGAGGGAACCCACGCATTTACGGGCAGGACATGCAAACTCCACACAGAAAGATCCCGAGCCCGGGATTGAACCCCAGACTACTCAGGACCTTCGTATTGTGAGGCAGACGCACTAACCCCTCTACCACCGCAATATCATCAATTAAAATTGTCGCCAACAAATTCATTTGTCAATAGTTGGGACGTCATCGCTAATGTTTTTGCAAGGGGATGTAAGTCAGCGCAGCCACTCGGATAACACTGCCGGTGAAAATGTGTAAAGTGTGGGAACATATCCTCTTATTTTTGCTAAAACATGAATACCTTGCTCATTTTGCAACGCAGATATTGATTTTATGACACCACATCTGTGATACGGGAACATTTAAAAAGGGGCACTATAACAAAAGTTAATCACACACACACGCACGACACACGAAATATAAAGGCACCAATGCGCCAATATCAAAAGATTAAACATATAATTTATAAGATAGCTAAAATGTTAAGAATTAATCAATGATACAATTCTATACATTAAGTTTTTTAGATTGCTGAAAATGCCAGGAGTTAATAAATAATCAAAAATGTACCAGTGTGCAGCTTTATGAACACATCAACACAAAAGACTGCTTTTAAATAGACAAAAAAAAAATGTAATAGCCGAATGAGCAGCATAGTTAAAGCATAGATAAATATTTATCAATTAATTGGTCATCTTTTTTGTTCGTATACACATGCCTAAAAATATCAATGGCTGAATCAGAGCCACTGAATGTGTACGTTCTAGAATGGGATTAGTCGACTAATAGTTAAGAAAGTCGATGACTTAGATCATTGTTTGTCAACCACTGTGCCGCGGCACGCGAGTGTACTGTGAGATACAGCCTGGTGTGCCGTGGGAGATTATGTAATTTCACCTAATTGGGTGAAAAATAATTTTTGCAAACCAGTATTTAGTACCATTGTTGAGTGTCTGTGCTGTCTAGAGCGCGGCAGAGTAACCGTGTAATACTCTTCCGTATCAGTAGGTGGCAGCAGGTAGCTAATTGCTTTGTGGATGTGTGGAACATGGTTTGTTGTCGTGATCACAATGTGCAGACAAGAGCAGGAGGCAGTGTGCAGGTAAAAAGGTGTCCAACGCTTAAACCAAAAATAAACAAAAGGCGAGCGCCGCTAAGAAAAGGCATTGAAACGTAACGATGGCTATGCAAAACATAACTAAAACTGAACTGGCTGCAAAGTAAACAAAAGCAGAATGCTGGACGACAGCAAAGACTTACAGCGTGTGGAGCAGCAGACGGCGTCCACAAAGTACATCCGTACATGACATGACAATCAACAACAAAATAGGAGCGCAAGACAAGAACCAAAACATTACACACAGGAAAACAGCAAAAAACTCAAAATAAGTCATGGCGTGATGTTGTGACAGTGCACCTACTTTGAGACAAGAGCTTTGTTGATGCATGATGGTTATGGTTTGAATTTATATCCAACAATTGCAAAAACAACTTGCTACTATCAATATCGGCTGCTGAGTTTCATTTTTTAATGTTTTCTGCTAGTGGTGTGCTTTGGGATTTCTTCAATGAAGAAAATGTGCCTTGGCTCAAAAAGGTTGAAAAACACTGACTTAGACGACTATCAAAATAGTCGTTAGTTGCAGCCCTAATGTAGATCTGCTTACTAATCAAAGTATAATTTAAATGTTGCCATTTATATGAATAAAACACAAAAGCCTTTCTTTTTGTCAAAATGGCTCTTGTGGTAATAAAAAAAAACTGAACTACTGCGTACTGATATACAAGATGCTGATGAACAACATTTTTTGTTGTTGATTTTTCAATATACAATGTGAGTTGTGGGTACCAACATGTTAATTTTCTGGCAAAACAAGTGTATCCCTTTTGTTTGGGTTGAAACAGATTATTGAAACAAACGTTACAAAAATTAGTAGCTCTCTGCAATTTTATTTTGTAAAAGCAGCTCTCAAAAGAGAAAAGGTTTAAGACTCCTGTTGTAAGGCTTGGTTCTGGAAAACACCAAAATGATCAACTGTATTGGAATTTGGGAGACATGCTCAATTCAATCTGTAATACTTGGTCTTGGGGAGAACACATTGTTGTTTTGTTGGGTGTATTGTGGACAATGGCTGCCATCTAATGGACACAGGTGGGCATAGCTCAGCACACTTGAAACTATTCAAATGTAACCCAAACAAAAATGGGTCTAAAATTTAATATGAAAAAGGAAACATTCTTAATGAGGCTTGGTACATGACTGGACAGATTGTGTAAAAGTAAGGTGTGAATAATGTAGATTGTAGACTAATAAATAAATAGAAACAAATAATAAAAACGACAATAGTTAGATAACCAGAACTCTATTGCTTCTAACCAAGTCACTGCAATTGGGCATTGCTGGTTGCAGGGCAACCTCATACAACAATACAAAGAAAGTAAATTCACCCTAAAAATATTTGAATATGATAAAATAAAGGCCTAAATTGGCCCTAGTGTGTGAATGTGAATGTTGTCTGTCTATATGTGTTGGCCCTGTGATGAGGTGGAAACTTGTCCAGGGTGTACACCGCCTTCCACCCGATTGTAGCTGAGATGGGCACCAGCGCCCACCGCGACCCCAAAGGGAATAAGCGGTAGGAAATGGATGGATAGAAAGGCCTACTTGTAAAATCACATGATCCCATTTTTTTTATTTTAATTCTCAAAACAAATGTTTTTTCTTACTGCCAGTCTTTATCTCGTCTAAAGAGGAAAATGTATCCTCAATTTGAATACATTTTCTGTCATGAAGGAAGCAACCCATATTTGTGCAGCATGTGTAGTATCTGTGTCACACAGCTCTAGATCCAGAAGCAAGATCACACTATAATAACTACCTATAAATAGTGCTGCTGCTGCTGCTGCTTCTAGGTCAGACTCAGCCGTACATTTTTTTCAGCTTTCCTAAATGACCCGTATACTGATGGTCATCAAGAAGGTGTGTGAGGAGTAAATGATGCGCAGCATTTTCAATGATCTAATCATAAACACCAGCTTGGATTGTGATTGGTGTCATTTTCAAATTCGCAGTCTGTCCTTTATGGCATAACATTGTCCTGAAGACACCTCTACATGAGGAAATGTCAACCAATAAATACTATTGGGTGCTATACTGTCTGTTGGGTAACGACATAGTACTAAATTATAACACAAGCTATATACATTTGGACGTTCCATATGTTTTTCGTGCACTAACAAGGGTATAATAGTACTTTTCTGAGCGTGTATTACTACTTATGTAAATACATGCCACGGTCGGACACTGTAAAAGAATCAAATATAGGTGTAGCAACTGATAAAGAGCTAGATTTGACACGCCTCTTCTCGGCGCACATGATAATCCACATGAAAAGAATTGAATGGGCTGCCAGTCAAGTCTTACACGACCATATGGCACGGGACTGTAGCGGCGCTTGGGCCGTTGTCTACTCCATTGTTTGGTGTCAAAGGGGGGCCGGGGGATGGGGTGTAAATACACCAGAACACGTTCTTTCAAAACACACACTCTCCAGTGAATACGAGCACAAAGGCACATAGCCATGTCTTTAACAGTTCGATCTCCCACATGGAAATATTCATCAATGCAAGCCTTGATCAATAGAAGTAAGCAGTAGATTAAAAATAACATGCAAAACAACCATGTGAAATATTCTCAAATAACAGGAAATGGGAAACAGAACAGTTGATTACTTGGTTTATATTTAGTTATACTCATAGTATACAATATGTTATACAATCCATTGTGTAATGAACAGGGTGTGTGTAAGTGTTTGCTGTACATCAAATCTACAATAGTACTACAGCCTTCTATCCATCCATTCATTTTTTTACAGCGTGTCCTTTTTGGGGCCGCAGGTGGTGCTGGGGGTTATCCCAGCTGCACTCGGGCAGAAGGCGGGGTACAACCTGGACAAGTCGCCAGCTCATCGCAGGGCGAAAACCTTAAAAAGTGTAAAGGATCATAATTTGTCATTAAATTGCCTGTACTTTCTTTTAGTACATGGTGTGTAAACAACCTTGGATGATGAATAAAAAATGTCTCGAGTCTACTGAATGCATGCAGATTGAGAGGCAAATATTGTTAAGAAAGTATAGGTGGTTGAAATATACTGGTTTTAATGTACAATACTGTCGGAATGCTGAAAAAAAATATTCATATCTGAATAACGATTTGTATGTATTACGTAAATCGATTCAGTTGTTATTTTTCAAGCAAATTCTTAGAGTAAGTTTTTAGGCCATCTACAGTGCATTCGGAAAGTGTCCACAGCGCTTCTCTTTTTCAACATTTTGTTATTATACAGCACTTATTCCAAATTTTAATACGCTAGATTTTGTCTGTAAAATTCTACTATGTTAAAAGTTTTTGGTTTTTTTTGTGCAAATGTATTAAAAAAAATAAATAGAAATAAAAAACATGTACATAAGTATTCACAGCCTTTGCTCAATACCGAAGCATATTTTGTGTTGTATTTTGAAAACAAAAATGTATCTCTTATATAGAATAAGGCTGTATGCCTCACAATATAAAGGTCCTGAGTTCAATCCCGGGCTCGGGATCTTTCTGTGTGGAGTTTGCATGTTCTCCCTGTGACTGCGTGTCAGTTGCTACAGAGCTCCAAACTTCATCTGATCTTCCAATTAGCCCACGTACAGAATGCAGAGAACTTCATGGTAAAGGTTTCCATGAACGAGCAGCTATATCTAAGCCATTCATCACCAAGTCCAATGCAAAGCGTCAGATGCAGTGGTGTAAAGCACGTTGCCAATGGACTCTACAGCAGTGGAGACGCCTTCTCTGAACTGATGAGTTACGCTTTTCCATCTGGCAATCTGATGGACCAGTCTGGGTTTGGAGGTTGCAAGGAGAATGCTACATTTTTGACTGCATTGTGCCGAGTGGGAAATTTGGTGGAGGAGGAATTATGGTGTGGGTTTGATTTTCAGGAGTTGGGCTTGGCCCTTTAGTTCCAGTGAAATGAACTTTTAATTCTTCAGGATACCAAAACATTTTGGACAATTCCATGGGATGGCACATCAAGTTCGTAAAAGCAGGTGGCTAAATACTTTTGGCAATATAGTGTATGTCCGTTTTTGTATGCTAATATGATTTAATCGTAGACAATTTTTTGGTCAAAATATTGCCCCGGTTTTGATATACCATCATATGTTAATGTACGGTGAAACATTTCTGAATAAACTATACCTTTTGACTGTATCATTGTGTTAAACTGAGTGCCCAAACACAGAATCCCACCTGTTGGTGATTTAGTCTGTGTACAGGAGGAAAATAATCCACCATGGAAAGAAGATAAGAAACTAAACTTAACTATAATCTACTGAATTCAAGAAAGAACACAAAATACCAAGGTGGCATCAACTTGGCTCTGCCCTCTCCACCTCCGTCTTTGCAATTAATTTCTTCATTTTGTTTTGGTCATTTTTATGTATTTCAAATGTTTTTCTGCAAGTTAAACTATTATCATTTGCTATAAAGCATGTTTTGTGTTTTTTTATTTTTTATTATTTGAATATTTTAGTCTCAATATTATTTGTGTCTGTAACGGATTAATTGAATTTACATTATTTATTGTGTCTATATTTAGGGATGCGTCAATCAGGATTGTATGCTGCCAATTCCAATAGCGATCACCCATGAGTGAGATTGACCAATAACAATCACATGTATTAACTGTATTTTTTCAATATATTTCTGGTGAGGGCAATTGACAGACAATATGAACACAATATTTAAACTAATTCTTGTCAGGATACACCCTGGACAAGTCGCCACCTCATCACAAGGCCAACCCAGATAGACAGACAACATTCACACTCACATTCACACTCTAGGGCTAATTTAGTGTTGCAAATCAACCTATCCCCAGGTGCATGTCTTTGGAGGTGGGAGGAAGCCAGAATGCAGCTGAAATAGGCTCCAGCACCCCCCGGCACCTCAAAAGGGACAAGCGGTAGAAAATAGATGGATGAATGGCTTTATTCTCTTTTATTTCTCTTTTATCTATTTTACGTACATTGATTGTTCGATCAAAACAAAGTCAATAGACACCAGCAATTTATGGATCGAGTCGCCCACATTTTATATGTCGTGTGCGAACTATGACAATAATCATACACCAACAGTTGTTCAAATATGCATTTTCTTTACTCCTATCAATCTAGTTGTTAATTTCCTGTAAATAGCAGCTTACTTTCTGCTGTAACACGGTTCCATTTGGCACCAATCTTTGTCATTGTCCCATTTACTCTCTGTAAAGCACCAGTTCCATTGGCAGCAAAACAGGCCCAGAGCATACTACTACTTGATGGAAGTTGTGGTGTGCTTGGGATTAAAGTCCTCACCTTTTCTCCTCCAAACATATTGCTGGGTATTGTGGCCAAACTGCTCAATTTTTGTTTCATCTGGCATCACATCGACAAAGAAAGTAACACCAGGTCTACCGTCAAGCATGGTGGTGGTAGTATTATGCTCTGGGCCTGTTTTGCTGCCAATGGAACTGGTGCTTTACAGAGAGTAAATGGGACAATGAAAAAGGAAGATTACTTCCAAATTCGTCAGGACAACCTAAAATCATTAGCCCAGAGGTTGGGTTTTGGGCGCAGTTGGGTGTTTCAACTGGACAATGACCCCAAACACAATTCAGAAGTTGTAAAGGAATGGCTAAATCAGGCTAGAATTAAGGTTTTAGAATGGCCTTCCTAAAGTCCTGACTTAAACGTGTGGACAATGCTGAAGAAACAAGTCCATGTCAGAAAACAAATACATTTAGCTGAAACGCAACAATTTTGTCAATAGTAGTGGTCAATTATTCAACCAGAAGCTTGTCGGAAGTTTGTGGATGGCTACCAAAAGTGCCTTACTGCACAGAAACTTGCCAAGGGACATGTAACCAAATATTAACATTGTTGTATGTTTACTTTTGACCCAGCATATTAAGTCACATTTTCAGTAGACCCATAATAAATTCATTAAGAAGCAAACTTCATTAATTTTTTTTTGTGACCAAAAAGTATGTGCTCCAATCACTATCAAAAAAAATAAGAGTTGTAGAAATTATTGGAAACTCAAGACAGCCATGACATTATGTTATTTACAAGTGTATGTAAATTTTTGACCACCACTGTATATACACACATGTGAGTTCAAACTCCGGCTGAGTCATACCAAAGACTATAAAAATTGCCACCCTGCTTGGCACTCAGCATCAAGGGTTGGAATTTGGGTTAAATCAACGAAATTATTTTGGAGGGCGGCCCCCGCTGCTGCTCACTGCTCCCCTTACCTTCCAGGGGATGTAACAAGGGAATGGGTCAAATGGAATTGGTCGAATGCAGAGGGTAATGTCACCACACCTAGTGTGTGTGTGACTATCAGTGGTAGCTTAATTTAAAATATATACTGTGTTGGCGTTAACACACTTTTTCTGTCTTTTTACGTATTGAAATCAAAAAGGACGCGAATTGCTGGGAGTCAACGCGTCCCTTTTTTTTTTTTTTTTTTTTTATGTTTTACCGATAATTGCTTTCTGTCTGTGTTATGTTTTGTTTATATTTGACGGGTCATATATACACATATATATATACATACATACACATATATATATATATATATATATTACATACATACACACATATATATACATACATACACACATATATATATATATATATATATATATTACATACATACACACATATATATATATATATATATATATATATATATATATATACATACATATATATATATACATACACACACATATATAATATATATATATATATATATATATATATATATATATATGTATATACACATACATACATTTATATATATACACATATATATATATATATACATATATACATACATCCATCCATCCATCCATCATCTTCCGCTTATCCGAGGTCGGGTCGCGGGGGCAGCAGCCTAAGCAGGGAAACCCAGACTTCCCTCTCCCCAGCCACTTCGTCTAGCTCTTCCCGGGGGATCCCGAGGCGTTCCCAGGCCAGCCGGGAGACATAGTCTTCCCAACGTGTCCTGGGTCTTCCCCGTGGCCTCCTACCGGTTGGACGTGCCCTAAACACTTCCCTCGGGAGGCGTTCGGGTGGCATCCTGACCAGATGCCCGAACCACCTCATCTGGCTCCTCTCGATGTGGAGGAGCAGCGGCTTTACGTTGAGCTCCTCCCGGATGGCAGAGCTTCTCACCCTATCTCTAAGGGAGAGCCCCGCCGCCCGGCGGAGGAAACTCATTTCGGCCGCTTGTACCCGTGATCTTATCCTTTCGGTCATGACCCAAAGCTCATGACCATAGGTGAGGATGGGAACGTAGATCGACCGGTAAATTGAGAGCTTTGCCTTCCGGCTCAGCTCCTTCTTCACCACAACGGATCGATACAACGTCCGCATTACTGAAGACGCCGCACCGATACGCCTGTCAATCTCACGATCCACTCTTTCCCCACTCGTGAACAAGACTCCTAGGTACTTGAACTCCTCCACTTGGGGCAGGGTCTCCTCCCCAACCCGGAGATGGCACTCCACCCTTTTCCGGGCGAGAACCATGGACTCGGACTTGGAGGTGCTGATTCTCATTCCGGTCGCTTCACACTCGGCTGCGAACCGATCCAGTGAGAGCTGAAGATCCCGGCCAGATGAAGCCATCAGGACCACATCATCTGCAAAAAGCAGAGACCTAATCCCGTGGCCACCAAACCGGAACCCCTCAACGCCTTGGCTGCGCCTAGAAATTCTGTCCATAAAAGTTATGAACAGAATCGGTGACAAAGGACAGCCTTGGCGGAGTCCAACCCTCACTGGAAACGTGTCCGACTTACTGCCGGCAATGCGGACCAAGCTCTGACACTGATCATACAGGGAGCGGACCGCCACAATAAGACAGTCCGATACCCCATACTCTCTGAGCACTCCCCACAGGACTTCCCGAGGGACACGGTCGAATGCCTTCTCCAAGTCCACAAAGCACATGTAGACTGGTTGGGCAAACTCCCATGCACCCTCAAGAACCCTGCCAAGGGTATAGAGCTGGTCCACAGTTCCACGACCAGGACGAAAACCACACTGTTCCTCCTGAATCCGAGGTTCGACTATCCGGCGAAGCCTCCTCTCCAGTACACCTGAATAAACCTTACCGGGAAGGCTGAGGAGTGTGATCCCACGATAGTTGGAACACACCCTCCGGTCCCCCTTCTTAAAGAGAGGGACCACCACCCCGGTCTGCCAATCCAGAGGTACCGCCCCCGATGTCCACGCGATGCTGCAGAGTCTTGTCAACCAAGACAGCCCCACAGCATCCAGAGCCTTAAGGAACTCCGGGCGGATCTCGTCCACCCCTGGGGCCTTGCCACCGAGGAGCTTTTTAACTACCTCAGCGACCTCAGCCCCAGAAATAGGAGAGTCCACTACAGATTCCCCAGGCACCGCTTCCTCAAAGAAAGACGTGTTGGTGGGATTGAGGAGGTCTTCGAAGTATTCCCTCCACCGATCCACAACATCCGCAGTCGAAGTCAGCAGAACACCATCCGCACCATACACGGTGTTGATAGTGCACTGCTTCCCCTTCCTGAGGCGGCGTATGGTGGTCCAGAATCGCTTCGAAGCCGTC